>NC_056731.1:1335782192-1335849692 GCF_019279795.1 Protopterus annectens
ACATGCCTTGTTCCTATACTTACTGTCAGAAAGGCCTGTGCTTTGCTTACTGGACCCATACGGATTCAATTATTCTCATTGTCCTTTTAAACAACATGTCAAATTGTGCAGCCAACACAAAAAAACAGAGATCTAGACCTTTATGAAGAAATAAACAAAACGAGATAGAGAGATGGGTTCATCACCCTTCCCCTGCTCTAGAAAAGACTAATCCCACATGCCAAACAATGCTTTTCCTTGTCATCCTTTAAACATGTCTTGTACAGTTGGATGGGTACCATTAAATGTGTACCAGGGCTTACAGACAGATTCCTTGTACGGAATGGTAGAGCAGGACAGTGGGTATTGGCCTCTGGTCTGATTTTTTTATATATCTTATGATCCTATAATTAAATGAATGAAAGAGTAAAAACATCAACAAATTAATCAACAAAGAAATGACTAAATAAGCAATGGTCAAAATAATACATTTCAGCTTGTTCTTGTCAGATGCAGATGGTCAAATCTATTGCATCCCACTGTGCACGTATACACAGGTTTATATTACAACATCGAATGAGTAAAATATCGAATCACATAACATCAAACACATAACATCGAATGCTAATAAACTTGAAAACTCAAATTTTCAAAAACGGAATCTACGAATAGCAACACTTGGCCATCTGCTCACCTGTGCAACCTGAAACCTAACCGTAACAAACAAAACACACCTCCTTAACTATAAAAACACAACCCAGCCACCTAATGCAAGTACCCTACAAACATATACATGACGTACTCTACTGTGCTCAATGGAAAGTAAATAGTAAAAACAAAACCAGCATAGTAGCATACAACAATTACCGCACTATATACACACTATGTATGAAAAATGAAGTATTTACATGATTTGGTACGCTTTACAAGTGTAATCATTTTCCAGTACACAACACAAAAGACACAAACACTACAAACTATTTCTTATTTGGGGGCTTTGCCCCCCACACCCTCCCTACTTAAATATACCAACTCCAAGATTGCACCACAGTGGAGGTAATATATTCACATGTAACATTTTGCCTTACATTTATAATTCATAATTACAGGATATATTAATGCTACTATGCAATTTAATGAGAACATTTGCTACTATGTGTATGACTTTTTGTATGGTAGTACCTTGTTAATGCTTATCCTGCTATAAAACAGTGGTTCATAGCAGACGTTATTCACATTAAACATTTCTCAGTGACGTCAGGGTGTGTAACTTTGCGAGGGTCAACTATGTGAGTCTGGGGTTTGCGATTTCATAATTTTGAGCTTTCAAGTTTCTTAGCATTCGATGTTAAGTGTTTGATGTTGTGTGATTCGATATTTTGGTCGTTCGATGTTGTGATATAAACCCTGTACACACACACACACACACACACACACACACACACACACACACACACACACAGACTCTCTCTCTCTCTCAAGATTAGGAAGAAAGTAAAATCACAAATGACCACAGACATACTTAACACACCTGGGGTTCTGGGGAGGAAACCAGAGAACCTGGATAAAACCTACACAGAGTGAGGCAGTACATGCAGACTACACACAGAATGAATCACAGACAACATCTCAACCAATGAACCAAGTGTTGTAAAATGGCAATGCTGCTCTCTTTACGACTGTGCCAATGATTAGTTGCTATCAAATATATCCTGCCAAGACTGCCACAGTCCAACCAACAGCACTCATACCCAGCAGATAAAACCACATTTATTTACTGTATTAGACTGTAATAACATAAAAATAATAATGGCACACAGTTTGTAACACACAGACACACATGCACACACAAACGCACACACACACACGCACACACACACACACACACACACACACACACACACACACACACGCACGCGCACACACTTAAATGCAACTGCACACAAATCAGATATCTGATTGTGATCATGTACATTCCAACCATTGTAATCCCCACATATAGAAGTGCCCACCAATTACAACCACTTTATTAGCTCTCTACAACTCAGATTTCTGATTATCATCAAATGAATAGAGAAACAATGTAAGAAAGATAGAGAGAGAGAGAAATAATTTCTAAGATAATATTTTTCATCTCAATGCTGTAAGACATGCACAGTTGTTCCCACTCAGACCCTATCAAACATACAGATGTTATGAATACTTTATGCATGGCAACCCCCCACCCACACACACACATACTGATGTGCCCAACAATTTAGGTTCCTTAAATGCTTCTACACCTCAGATGACTGATTGTGATACATAAATAGCTAAATAAATAAATAAATAATGGCCAAATGGAGAGTTCAGTCTTATGCTGTCAAATGCCTTCTCTGCAACTCACTGCAACAATGGCTACCTAGCAATCACCTTGCATATGCACCCACAACCACACACACACAGTTACACATGCAGGGGTGTTGACCAATTAAAGCCACTCATTTGACTCTGTGCATCCAGATGTTTGACTTTGATAAAGGAAATGAATAAATGATGTTCATTGCTGTAAGCTAAAGTGCAGTGTACTACAACCTCCAACATGCAGATATGTGCCCACCAGTTACAGCCACTTTATTCACTGCATGCACATCAGATGTTTGATTATGATCACAAGAATTAATACATAATTAAGTAAAGGTCACAGAAATGTATTCAGCACAGTGAAACCAAGCACATTTAGTGAATCTCATTGCAACTCCCTCTATATACACACACGAATAAACACACACACACAAACACACACTCTATCTCTCTCTCTCTTTCAAAATATTAAATATATGAAAGAAAGAAATGCATCCTGTCATTCAAGCTGATTGTCTATGGAAATTAATGCTGTCTAGAAGAACACAACTCAATTAATTAAAAATTGGACAGCAGAGTTGACGTATGTGATGCTGCTCTTTTGTCTTGCCCTTAACCCATTAAGCTGTCTACTTAACAGATTAGGTCATGAATACAATTTGGCTCCCAGAAAACAACAAAGTGTAAACACTTTTCATCTTCTTTTTGTAGATGTTATAAAACTGTGTAGTTCATTAGATGAGGAGCTGAAACCACAACTGCAAGTGGTAATTTTTTTTCAGATGATATAGCAATGTCATTTGGTCTTGATAAATGTGCAAAAGCAACCTTTATAGCAGGAAAGCTACAGCACCAAGAAAACAGAATTTGTGATACAAAAGAACTTGAGCAAGAGGGAGCATGTAAATATTTGGGAATTGATGAAGGATCAATAATAAACCATAAACAAATATGAATTAAACTTAGTAGGGAACTTTTTATAAGGCTTAAATTAATACTGAAAACAGTGTTGTCATCTAGGAACAAAGTCCAAGCTATAAACCAATTTGTTCTCCCTGTCCTAACTGACAGTTTTGGAGTGATTGACTGGCCCCAAAAGGAGTTGGATAGGTTGGACAGGAAAAGAAGAAGGATGCTTCATGCTCATCAAATGATTTATAAAAGTCAGTGCATACCAAGACTTTATATTCCCCATTCTTTTTTTTTCTCAAAATTGTTTTTATTTTTCAAATACAGTTGAATAAATTCCATAGTATTTGCATATAACATCTTAAATAACTATGTACACTATTTACATCAGCCTGACACTATAACAGAGCTCAATATATACAATTACTTTATAGGTATAACAACCCAGTTATCAGAGTGTATCTGTTCAGTTATTGTAAAGTGTCAATCAATGATAATACTTTTTCCATGGATTGTTAATAAATGGCTTAGGATAAATCCTTAATTCTTTAATTTTAATTTCCAACAATGCTGTGGTCTTCAGTAGGCTGTAGAAGTCTTCCAAAGTCGGTATTGTGTTTGTATTCCATCTTCTTGTTATATACTTCCTTGAGATTGCAAGTATTGTCCATGCTAGATACATATTTGACTCATTCAAATGAGGACCTTTGTACACATTTAATAATACTAGAGCTTTAGATAAGTTAAACAATTCATTAAATAAAGCTTGTAAAAAGATTTTAATACCATTTCAAAATGGTTTAGTTTTAACACAGTCAAAAAAATGTGATTCCAATCTACTTTGTATATTTGCTCACACCTCCAACATATTCCCTTTGTGGAAGAATTCATTTTAGTAATTCTGTCTGGAGTTAAGAATGCTCTGTGCAAGCATTTACAATTAAAAACTTTCCAGTATTCGGTAAAGGATATATGTTTTATTGATAATAAAATATTTGATTTAATTTCTTCAGTTAGCTGTAATGAGTGTCCTTTTGTTATATAATTCCAATATGAGGATTTTGGTGTTGTTTTATAATTTATCAATAACTTGTAAAATTTCAAAATACTATTTCCCATGTCATAATCATTATATATGATTTCATGCAGGTTTTTTGTAAGTTTAGGTATTTCTTTAAATGAAGAATTACTAATTATTCTGCATAAATCTTGTGAATATGTCAGAATGCTTTGCATAGTTAGCCAATCTTGTTGTGGAATTTTGTATGTTGTTTCTATTGTTTGCATATCCAGAACATTTATTTCTTTGATACATTAAAACCAACAAACAAATCCTTTATGTTCCCAGGAATTAATTATTTATCTGTATATTTTATGTGGACAGATCTTTTTAACTATGAATGGTGTTAAAAGATCAAACCAGATTTTTAAATCTATATTTGCATTAATAATTTTCCTAAATGAGTCAATGTAATAATTAGTCACACGAGTTTTAGTGGGCTTAGTTATGTTATATTGCATACTAATACATAATATGTGCCATGGCAAATTATTTTTATCTGTTATTTAAATTTTTTTTTGTAAATCAAATTCATTTATTGATATTACAGTTAGTAATTCTTTCCAATTTGCAGAACAATCTGGACTTATCCAATCTGAGATTGTTTTAATTATTGATGCTTTTATATATGTTTCTATATCAGGAAAGTTTAATCCTCCCTGTTTCCATGGTCTGATATGATGCATTAAAGCTGTTCTGTTTCTTTTGGGAAGCCATAAACATTTTATTAGGCATGAGTTTATTTCTTTGAGTATATTCCTTTCTGGTAACAGTTGTATTGCCAAATCTATATATAGAATCTTGGGTAGTAAAACCATTTTTATTAACTGTAGTTTATCTTCAAATGTTAATATTATTTTGTTCCACTTTTCCATAGAGATTTCAATTGCATTGATGATATTATTGTAGTTTTTTGAGACTAATTCATTATTATCCTTGCATAACTCATTCCCTAGATATTCTAAGGCAGATTCTTGTTGTCCTATAATGTGATTCCCCTTTGTCTGCAAATCTTTTTTTTTATTTAAAAATAAAAATTTTGATTTTGATCTACTGAAATGGAGTCCTGAAGTCCTGTAAAATGTATCAATTAAAATATCGAATGCGTCTAATGTATCTTTTGTATTGGATAATGTTAATAATATGTTATCAGCAAAGAGCATTACTTTAGAATTATATTGTTCATAAACATCTACTCCTTTGATTTTTGTATTGTTACATACTGAATCTGCCAATATTTCAATAGTCAAAGCAAATAGAATCTGTGACTTGGGACATCCTTGTTTAGTACCCTTTGTTATATGTATAGATTCAGAGGTGAAAGGACCTAGATTATCATACGTTAAATTATTTGTATATATATTCTTTAGTAGGTGAACAAAGGAAGGAGGAAATTCAAATAACACCAGAATTTTGAATAAATAGTCCCAATTTAGTGAATCAAAGGCTTTCTCTATATATAAGCCAATTATGAATGTTTCTTTATTTTCTTTATTAACACAATCTGTAAGAGAAATTATCCTTTTAATATTGTTGTGTGTGTGTCTATAATATATAAATCCAGTTTGATCATTATTTAGTGTTTTGGATAGTGGTATTTTCATTCTGTTAGTTAATATTGTCATACATATCTTATAGTCATTATTTAATAATGATATAGGTCTATATGAGGTACAGAGGTTTGGGGATTTGTTTTCCTTTAGGATTGGTGTGATTAAGGAATATCTCCAAGATGGTGATATTAAAGCTTGTGACTGAATTTCTAATAGAGTTTTATGGAAGAGGGATAGTATCTTTGAAGGAAAAATGTATATATTTCCATAATTAGGCCATCTATACCTGGAGCTTTATTATTTTTGCCATCTTTTATTGTATCTGTAATTTCTTTGTAGGATATGGGTTGTTGCAGATCTAGTTTTAATTTTTCTGGCATTTATTTTATATTAGAACATTTTCATCTAGATTGAATTGATCAATATCTATATTTTCTTTTTGGAAATGTTTCATATAGAGATTTCTATAGGCATCAAGAATGTCACCTATATCCGAGACATTTTTCCCTTTCTTTTCATGGAAGATACTTTTAATGTTATTAGCTTTTGAGTATATTTTGACTCTTGTGGATAAATTATGTAGATATTTGGGAGAAGTGGCCAAGGTATTAATTTTTAATTTTTCTAAAGCTAAACTAGTTTTATGTGTTAGAATGTTGTTGTATTTATTGTTTAATAGTTCTATTTTCTTTTTCATCTCCAAATGATTTTGATTTTTTTCAGCTTTTACTGACAAAGGTTTGGATTGTAGATCTAATAATTCAGAATCCCGTTCTCTGATTTTTTATACCAAGTTAGGGTTTTACATATATGCAAGCTTTTAATGAGTCCCATATAATTATTTTATTTATCTCTGTTCTGTAATTAATATCTAAGAAGAATTGTAATTCAGATAATAACCAGGGTTTGAACTCTTTAATTTTAGTTATATATGCTGGAATTCTGTAGCTAAAGATTAATGGTTTGTACCCATTTTGAAGTTTTAGTATTAACGAATTGTGGTTTCAAAAGGGGCAGGGAGTGATTGAGAAATTAATGATTTTAGAGTGTAAGTCACAGGCAGCAAATATTTTATTTATTCTAGTTTGGGTACCAAATCTGTAATCTTGATGGGAACAGAACAAAGATTTATCTTCTTTAAATTTTAAAGTATCTAGAAGCTGAAACAATTCTACTCACTTGTTTAAAGCTTTTGCTACAGCAGATGTATGCAGCAGCCTTTTATTTGTAGTTTCAGAAATATCAAATATACAGTTAAAATATCCTCCAGATATTAAGTTGCCTTTATAATTATTGGAAATGAAATCCAAGTATTTTTTAACAGTTTCTGTTCCAATCCCTGGGAACCAGTATAGATTGCCTACCATCCATATTCTGTTATTATATTTAACTATTATTAATGCCATAAGGACGTCTTTATCTTCATACTTATAAATGATTTCTGGGTTAATCACATTTGTTTTCCATAAAATTGCTACCCCTTTTGTCTTTGTCTTATAAGTGGATTGTGCCAATATCATATATTCCTTAGGATTCCATTTGTAATTAGTAACCAAAGTGGAACAAAACAACAAAAACTCTTAGAATAGCAAGCGTAGATCCCCTGGACTCGAGCCGTGAATCAGAAGCAAACTCGCCTGTTGCTTTTTGTCACACAACTTTATTCGGTAACTGCCAGCACCACAAAGTACATCTAGTAAGAATGGTTGAGCGCTTTCATCTGCATTCACCAGATTTCTTCAGAACCATTTACCTTAACATGTCACTTCCTTTATATACACAAATTTTTGGCGCCAAAAAGTTAATTACATAATTGGTTAAAAACAAAATTGTTAATTAAAAACAAAATCACTCAATTGACATTTGTTGTGAATAAAAATGCAATAAAAAGTCACAAAAATATGTATATTAACCACTGTCATAAAATGTACTATATACTAGTACTAAAGTGCTTTTATACAGTGCATGATACATTTCATTATTGGGTCCCTTATACTATCTACCCTATGCTAAAATTTTAAATTTATAAATTCATAGTAAATATATATAAATAAGTAAAAATATATACTGTGTGTTAATGTATAAAATATATATAAAATGTACTCGGCTGATGAAATTTCCTTACTCTAACGCCAAAAAAGGCTTGATACTTATATAGTCATTTATACCTGGGGGGGATGTGGCATCTAAACATATCTGCCACTTGCTTTCTAACCAAGCTAAATATATTTTCCAATTTCCTCCTCTGTCATTTACCTCTACCTGGTCTATAATAGCAAATTTAAAACTATGTTCACTTCCCTTTTCTATAATGTGTCTACTTAGAGCGTTCTTAGTATCTCCTTTCCTAATACTATACAGGTGCTCAGATATACGAGTTTTGAATTTCCTCTCAGTCTTTCCTATATAGTATACGTGCATTTCTCACACTCAGCAATATACACAATACGCTGTGTATTGCAATTACCCTTCTTAGGGTATACTACAGATTTCACAATATTCTTAAGTCTCATCCTACATTTTGTGTTAATATATTTACACTGACTACATGCACCACAACTCGTAGTGCCCTTCCTACTGTTTCCTGTGTAGGCCTTTTTCTTAGTCTCTATTATTCTTTTTAAATTCAAACTTGTTTTATATACTATAGAGGGTTTCGTACCTAGTATGTTTCCAATAGGTACATTACTAGTAATTATGTCCCAATGTTTCTTTAAAATTTCTGTCATGATGTTGGTATAGGGGTTAAACCTGATGATGCATACTCTATTATCTCGGTCTATTTGGACTTTAGTACTCACCATACTGCCTGTACCCAGTAGTGGTACATATTTACTACCCCATTCTTTCTTAACATAAGACGTAATGTTGATCAACATATGTTTAGGGTAACCTCTATCTAAAAATAACTTAAAAGAATATCTAATTCACTTTGCATAATCTCCTTAGTCGATGACATTCTGGCTATCCTTATGCATTGGCCTTTAACTACATTACGAAAGATGTGGCCAGGATGACAACTGCTATAATGTATGTAGTCATTTGAAAACGTGGGTTTTCTGTATATTCTAGACTCAAACCCTTGTCCTGTAGTACTAATCCAAGTGTCCAGATATGCTATTCCCACTTTGTCATACTGGTAGGTAAATTTGAGGAATTCCGTGGTGTTATTAAGGTACTCTAAGAACTCTTGTATCTTCTCTTCTGGACCTTTCCATAAAATAAACATGTCGTCCAGGAACCTAGTGTATAGTCCGATGTATTGGTAATATTCACTTGGGAAGATGTACTTGTTCTCCCACTCGAGCATAACCAAATTAGCAAAGATGGGGCACAAGAAGCCCCATTGCAACACCACGAGTTTGTTTATAGTGTTGACCCGAGTGGAAGATGTAGTTGTGGTCTAGGACCAGCCCCATCATATCCATGATGAGATTGATCCTGTCCCAACTACAACCTGAATACTTGGTCATGCTATTACAAAAATATTCAAGACCAATGTCTGCCGGTATACTGGAAAATAAATCTTTCACATCAACTGTGAGGAAAATCAAATTCTCCTGCCAAACTTCATCCGTTAGTTTGCTCAAAAAATCCCATGAATCTTTTACTATGTGGTTAACTTTAGTATATATATATGTTTCATCCAGTGGTCAATGGCTACCCCTAACTTAAATGTTTTCGATTTGGAGCCAGATATAATAGGTCTAAAAGGTGGATGTTCCAGATTTTTATGTAATTTAGGTATTCCTATAATTTTAGATAATAATGGAAAATCATTTTTGAAAAATTCATATACTTCATTGGTTATTCTTCTATCTAATAAATACTCCTCTACAGCAAAATCTATCCTTCTATATCCTGTAATTATTTGGTTCAACGACACTTGTTCGTAGTTACCAGATTCATTTAGGATCTTCTGTATTTCTCTTAGATATTCTTTATTTTCAAAAATCACAATCCCACCACCTTTATCTGGCTTCATTATTCTTATCTCATCATTCATAATGAGATTCTCTAAACATTTCCTTTCTTCAGTTAGTAAATTGTCCTTATTAGCTGTGGGATCTAACTTGTTATTCTTTATATTCCTGTGTAAAATGTGTAAATCTTTACAAACCATTTTCTCGTATAAAGCTATCTGTGCGTTAGATACAGGAATGTACGTGCTTTTCTTAGTTAACTTGTTACAATTAGTGTTTCCTTTTCCCTTATTCTGGCCTTGATTGAACTGTATAGCAAGATTAAGTCTTCTACAGAAAAATTTCACCTCTTTTATGGCATCAAAAATATCAAATTTAACTGTGGGTATGAATTTCATCCCCTTGCTAAACAATGTAGTAATTTCCGTAGTAACCTGAACTTGTGTGTAGTTGTATACTTTAAACCCTTCAAAGCAATGTATGTTCGGATGCCTTACTGGATTTTCCTCAGGTATACTAATACTGGTACAAAAAGTAGATGCCTTCTCATTAATTCTGTTATCTACAGGGGTGGGGGGTGCATGCTTCTGTACACTTTTTCCACCACCTTCTCCGTCAATCATTCCATCTGTATTCTCTATTGATTGTATCCCCTTTGCCATCTTTTTGGTGCCGGGTAAAATCGCCCCCCTTGAAAATTTTCTTCTTCGTTCAACCTATACTTTCTTCTTCTTCCTTTTGTTTCTACTACTTCAAATACCCCTTCCCTTTCATCTGTATACTTAGGCCAGATGTACGCTCTTCCTGTCCTATACATTTCCATATCTCGCTCTATTTTATTCATTTTTCTATTGTAAACATTATGCACTTTACTTTTTGCATTAGTAAACTGTTTGGAATATAAATCATACCATTCAACAAAATCCACATCTTTTATAATAGATTCATTTAAACATTCTACTTCCTGTAGAAGGGCATTAATTTTTTCTTCATTACATTTCAAAAGTGCTTTCATGTAAAAAGCCAAAATCATCGAACATTTTGTTAAACAATTGCTCAATTTTTGAAGAATATTTTAAACCCAGTGGTAGTTTGAAAACCTCAAACCTTTTGGTACCACTTGTAATTGAATACATTTTTCAAGATATGCATTGTCCACTTTTACACTTTTAAGTTGTATTAGTTTTTACCCAATAAATAAATTCTGGATTTCACATCATTAGTAACATTTTCCTCACATTCATATACTTTTTGCCTGTATTCACTTGTATTTCTCCCCAAAATTATCTTCATCAGCTAAAAATTCATTTAGTACTTTAGATACATTTAACACACGTTCGATAATCCCTTTTCTGAATACCTTCGGTTTATGACTAGATATCTTATCTAAGTTTACAGTACCTTTGTTTTTGCTATTTGCCTTCTTGGCAATAGCTGAATATGTCCGTACTGGAGCACGCTGCTCTTTAGGGCGTGCCCCATTCTCATATTCTCACTGTTAGTGTGAAATAAGCTGAAATCAAACGTAAAATCAGCTTCAATTGATATGTCCCTGTTTTCATCTCCTATATCCAAATCGTATTTTAGTCCCTTCACCTTGTCCATTAGGGATATCACTAGCTTCGCTGGTAACCTCCACCAACACCGCTTCCACTTGCGATGTCTCCGCTGGCTTGAATACTTTGAATAGTTTTTGCTGGTTCCACACCAGCTGTTACAGCTTCGGTGAGCTTCTGCACAAGTTCAAGGAGCCTGTTGACGTCTCCTTGTAATGACGTCACTTCCGACCGTAGTGTAGAGTACTCTTCACGACTCAATGGAGTCCCAAGACAATCCACCTCTGCCATTTCGCAACTAGTAACCAAAGTGGAACAAAACAACAAAAACTCTTAGAATAGCAAGCGTAGATCCCCTGGACTCGAGCCGTGAATCAGAAGCAAACTCGCCTGTTGCTTTTTGTCACACAACTTTATTCGATAACTGCCAGCACCACAAAGTACATCTAGTAAGAATGGTTGAGCGCTTTCATCTGCATTCACCAGATTTCTTCAGAACCATTTACCTCAACATGCGACGTATACTATATAGGAAAGACTGAGAGGAAATTCAAAACTCGTATATACGAGCACCTGTATAGTATTAGGAAAGGAGATACTAAGAACGCTCTAAGTAGACACATTATAGAAAAGGGAAGTGAACATAGTTTTAAATTTGCTATTATAGACCAGGTAGAGGTAAATGACAGAGGAGGAAATTGGAAAATATATTTAGCTTGGTTAGAAAGCAAGTGGCAGATATGTTTAGATGCCACATCCCCCCCGGGTATAAATGACTATATAAGTATCAAGCCTTTTTTGGCGTTAGAGTAAGGAAATTTCATCAGCCGAGTACATTTTATATATATTTTATACATTAACACACAGTATATATTTTTACTTATTTATATATATTTACTATGAATTTATAAATTTAAAATTTTAGCATAGGGTAGATAGTATAAGGGACCCAATAATGAAATGTATCATGCACTGTATAAAAGCACTTTAGTACTAGTATATAGTACATTTTATGACAGTGGTTAATATACATATTTTTGTGACTTTTTATTGCATTTTTATTCACAACAAATGTCAATTGAGTGATTTTGTTTTTAATTAACAATTTTGTTTTTAACCAATTATGTAATTAACTTTTTGGCGCCAAAAATTTGTGTATATAAAGGAAGTGACATGTTAAGGTAAATGGTTCTGAAGAAATCTGGTGAATGCAGATGAAAGCGCTCAACCATTCTTACTAGATGTACTTTGTGGTGCTGGCAGTTATCGAATAAAGTTGTGTGACAAAAAGCAACAGGCGAGTTTGCTTCTGATTCACGGCTCGAGTCCAGGGGATCTACGCTTGCTATTCCATTTGTAATTGTCATTTGTTTTGAAAATAGTTTCTTGAAGGAAGACAATTTGTGCTTTGTTCAGTTTAAAATATTTCAGTAGATTTGATCTCTTGATAGGATTGTTTAAGCCATTGGTATTTAAAGATAATAAAGTTAAACCCATCTTAGGTTATGTAGACTATGTATTTTTTGTTTTATTGTGACTATTAAACATTTTCCTCTGATAACTATAAAGTATATGTTTGAGCTTTTAAAGGAAATTATCAGTTTTATACTTTGATGTTTACCAATAAAGTAATGTTTTGGTCAGGCATACTAAAATGTTTTTGTGAAATAACAAATTTAAATTAATAAATGTTAGCAAAACTAAGATCCGCACTAGCCATGGAATGAAAATCATTCCTAATCTGATGAATAATCCTAAATTCATCAGATTATCACTCGTACCTTGATAATTCAGAACATCTGAGCTCCACAAATTGAATTATCATATGGAGAATATTTGTAATAGGAATAAGCAATATTTATAGTATTTTGAACAGATATAGCACTACTGTAGATTAGACAGAAATCTAATACAGTATAAATGTCTACTTATTGTATAAGCAATTTATATTTACATGAAAGATAGATGACAAGCAATTCAATCATAGTAAAGTAAGATGTATCATATACAAATCATCAGTAAAAGATTATAGCACACAGTTATTTAACGTATACACCCTTATTGATGAAGTCTTTCAAAATGTATTACTTAATTTGAATATATGGTAATAATATTTATACCTAATGTTTATAATACAATGTATTTTACTGGATATATCAGAAGTTATATTTCATTGTTTGCCAGCATTTAAGTAACCACTTTTTTTTTTGCTAACTTACTTAAAGCATCAAGTTTGTTTTATGTAAACATTGATGGAAGTTGGTGCATTTTAATTATCAGTGCATCCATCTTCCCCCATTTCCTACACATAAAGATTTTAATATCTGTCATTTCTTATTATAAAATGAGTGAAATTATAGGTTAAAACCAACAAATTCACTTATTGTGATTAATGATTACAAGTTTCCTTTCCATATTCAGAAATTGCCATTTTATGGCATATACTGAAAGTTTTTAGATTAAAATGGCAACATTCTATTTTGTATAATCAGCAAAGGTTAAACTGAATGATTATTGTCAATTTAATACTATTTGTTCAGAATGTGATTGTTACAGTCTGTGACATTCCTAGTTCAGGCTTCTATTGTTTCCCTTGAAAAACTTTCTCAGTTTGATGTCATGTATAAAACATTAGTACCCTTGGTAACAGTTTAAGTATTATGTATGGTCAAGATGGGTTACAAAACCACAATCCAAGTTAAAGCAGTTATATGACTTGTTATGCACATTTACTTACATGAGAAAAGCATCATGCTTCCCCTTGATGTTCAATATAGTGTATGTCATTTATGACAAATTAAGACAGTAGTGTTCTTATACACAAGCCCATGTTATTAAATTGTGTCTTTAATATCTAAATTCAGCAGACTGCTTCGTCTTATATGATGATTAGATATTTTATGTCTAAATTTACTAAAATCATACATTACATAACTATTTTGTTTTTTTTTTTTTGGCTGTTGCTTAGTTATTTGAGAGACCACATGCTGTAATGCTTATTCTTATTATTAGCTCCTTCAAAGCATGTTTATACAGTCCATAGACTTTAAATTAAGAGACCCTTCTAGTTTCTTATTTGCTATAAGTGTATTTCCATCCTTACATGCACACATATCAGTACTTCAAGCATGGGCAACAATGCCCATCCATTTTTGCCAGAATACTATTCACTAGTTCATGTGCTGTGTTTCCAGGCTGTTCTTAAAATATCCAAACCAATATTTGTCATGTTCCATTTTACCAACCTGTTCCATGCAGTGGCCACTCTGCCAGTGAACCACTCAACACACCTTTCATTCCCAGAGAAGGAAATCACATGACTATCTAGCACTTCCCAGCAACCCTAAACATCCCTAGAATCAGCTATCCCCATATGCCCAGCACGTCCGAGCAAGCTCGTCTCCCAGACCATTGCAAAGGGTACTGCACAAGACCAAGTGCTCTTAGTCTTTCACAATAACTCAGACTTCCACTGTTATGTAAGTCCTTAAT
This sequence comes from Protopterus annectens, assembly GCF_019279795.1. NCBI lineage: Eukaryota > Metazoa > Chordata > Ceratodontiformes > Protopteridae > Protopterus > Protopterus annectens. Next base: position 1,335,797,008 of record NC_056731.1, read on the forward strand.
GTGTTTGGACCAAATACATTTTAAATATAAAATTGCGCTTTTTTTTTTTTTTATATCAAGAATCAACTTAATGAGCTAAACAAAGTGTTGGACGACCATCAATATGTGTACATGTGGTTTAAAACAGCCATTTTATTATATATATATATATATATATATATATATATATATATATATATATTTTTTTTTTTTTTTTTTAAAACAAAAACTTCATTGTCAAGAATCATCTCAGAGACACCTCAGAGCTGCTAACATTATCGTTACTCTGTCTCCATTACCATAGCAACCTGGGAGCATCTGTTTCTGTTATTATGTCTGTATACTGCATACCAGAGGCTCATGATGCACCTGAAGCTTCACTTCACTTCACTGCCACTTCAAGCCTAAATTCCCTCCCTTTCAGCATGGCAGCAGCCAGGAAAAGAATGGAGAGCAAACAGATAAAAAAAAAACTTCCCAACAAGCCGCCACAATAAGAGATAACACATTCTTCCAGCCTTCCCACCTTTCACTCAGCACATGTATAAACAAACTATTCTCTGCCAAAATATCCTAAATCACAGTTTTATCCACTCCCTTCCCCTGGATCCAGGCTAAAACACCAAATGTCCCTTCCTAATATACAAGCATCAATAAACCTCGATCACAAGCCGCAACCCACAGCTTCCCAGAGACGAAAACAGCAACATACAACAGCTGCCAGACACAGCTGCATCCACACACACCATGTCAGGCTTAATCAAACGGCACTCGAATCTATGATACCTGCCATAATTAATATTAACTATGTTTAGAGAGAATAATAATGACATTTGTACTATCTGCCAGACATGGCTGCATCTACACACACCATATCAGGATTGATCAAACAGCACTCAAAGCTATGATACCTGCAACATTTGATATTAACTATGTTTAGACAAAATAATAATGACATTTGTATTAGCTGCCAGACACAGCTGCATCCATGCACACCATATCAGGATTGATCAATCAGCACTCATAGCTATGATACCTGCCATAATTGATATGAACTATGTTTAGACAGAATAATGATGACATTTGTACTAGAAGCTTGCTACTATTATTTAACCAGAATATACATGACATTTCTCAATCATACTTTAACTGAAGAAGGCATTAGTCTCCATGACAGCATTTGTTTTCAAAACACTCTACTGTTACTGCTATTATATATGATATTAATTTGTTGCATCTGAGTCTGAACGTGGTACAATGGTAGTGTTGTTGACTCACAGCAAGAGGTTTTCCTGTTCGATTCTCAGCTGGAGTGCCTTCTGTGTGGAGTCGGCATGTCCTCCCCGCAGTCGAGTGGCCTCCAAAAGACATGCATGAAGGGGCGTGCCTTTGCTGAAGGTTGGGAGTCGGGCTGGCAACTCGGCACCATAAAAAAATCTACTGCCAATCATTAGCGGACCGGAGTTCCGCTGTGACGACCCCTAACTGGGAAAAGCCGAAAAGACAAACAACATTTGAGTCTGAACTCTGATGAATGTTACCTTGCTGAATTAGTTAATTAATTACTTAAATTATTATAAGTAAAATCAATGAAAAATTAACAAGATCAATATTCATTATGTTCAAGTAGGGGAACAGAAACTTCTATGTTTGTATTATATGTTGCTTTGTTTGGCTTATATATAATGCAAATAGTAACCCATCTTATCTTAACCTACCTTTGTTTGTGAAGAATTATTCAATTCTTTGAACATTCTGAATAAATCATTACTGTTTCTCAGTTGTTTAAGAAACCGTCCTTTTTTTTAAATAAAAACAGATGACAAGTGATGTAGAATATCAGTTAATACTTCGAGAGATGTAGTTGTAAGAGTTATTTTTTTGAGACAGCTATCTTGGAATCAGTTTTTTATTTCTTCTTTCTAACATCTCAGTCCAAGGATTTGTTTCTTTTATTCTTTTAAGAGTATGAGCCATCCATTCACTTTCTTCTGGGAAAGACACTATGTTGTTTTTGATGAATATAGTAGCTTCTTCTAAGTCATTAAAGGTTTTCATCTCATTGGCAAAAAGTGTTTTTATCTTGGCTGGAAAGGCCAGCTGTGCTTTAATGTTGTTTTGTTTCAACAGTTTGATTATTGGCTGGACTTTTTTCCTTTGTTCTAATATTCTGGAAGAATAATCATTGTCAAACCTTATCGGGCTTTGATTGTATTTTAAGGGTGATTTTCTCCAAGCAGATTTTAATATTAGTTCCTTGTCCAGAAATTAAAGAAATTTTATAACTATGGATCTAGGTGGAGTATATGTTGAGTTAGAAGCAGGTTTCCTTAGTGCTCTATGTGCCCTTTCAATTCCAAATGAAAGTCCCTCTTTAAAGTCTGAACATTCAGCAATCCAGATTGTTAAGAATGAAATAATGTCTTCTCCTTCATTCTTTTCTGGCAGACCAAAGATCCTTATGTTGTTTCTCCTTTCCCTGTTTTCTAAATCATCTATTTTGTTAAGCAGCCATGTATTCTGTTTAAGCAGACATTCTTTTTGGAATTCTTCCTCTTTGAGTCTCTCTTCAATGTCATTTAGAGAAGTCTCTATATTTGTTATTTTTGTATGGTGTTGTTGCACTAGTTCCTTAAGAGTATCAGTCTGTTTTTGAGAATTTAATTTGAGGTTTTCTAAGTCATTTTTAAAGTCATCCATCTTCAAAGATAGTTCCTGTAAGGCAGATGTCTTGTCAATTGCAGTTCTTTTTTTCAAAGCAGCATCTGGATGAGAATTCCTTGAGTTGTTCATATTTAGTGACTCAATATATTTACAAGTTACTTGACATCTGAGATGTACAGATTCAATCAAGTGGTTGTAACTGCTGAGTATTTGTGACTGTGTCTGCAAGTCTGTGCAGGTGTGTGTGTGTGTGTGTGTGTGTGTGTGTGTGTGTGTGTGTGTGTGTGTGTGTGTGTGTGCTTATGCCTTTGTCTGTGCTGATGAGTTTGCAGTGGGTTGCACTTTATGGGTCTGACAGTAAAAGCTGATATGTAGGAAACAATTGCGTATTTATCTGGTTGGTTACAATCAGGTATCCGAGGTATATGCAGTCATTAAAATGGTGAGCAATGATCAACACAACTGTGTGAGAGGATTGCAATACGTGTCTGGGTGGAATGAGATAAAATGCATTATTTATTTATTTGTTTGTTTGTTTGTTTGTTTGTTTGTTTGTTTGCTTATTCATTTGATCTCAGTCAGATATATAATGTGTACAGAGTCAATTAAATAGTTATAATTACTGGGCACATCTCTGTGAGGTTGTAGTTGGTTACACTATATGTGTCTGACAGCAGCAAGCTGAATTTCATTACTGCAAACACTATCTTTTTATTCATTATTTTTTCATGATCGAACATCTGAGGTATATATACCCAATACAGTGTTTGCAATTGGTGGACCAATCATGTGTGTGTGTGTGTGTGTGTGTGTGTGTGTGTGTGTGTGTGTGTGTGTGTGTGTGTGTGTGTCTGTGTGTCGGTATGTTTGCATATGTGTGTGTGTGTGTGTGTGTGTGTGTGTGTGTGTGTGTGTGTGTGTGTGTGTGTGTGTGTGTGTGTTCAAGCAGGATGAATGCAATGGCTTGTACAGAATCCATTTAACTGTAGCAAGATTTGATGCATCTACTTTATAACAATATCTTTACTTATTTATATGTTTATTTATGTATTTATGTATTTATTTATTTATTCATTCATTCTTCATTATAACACATCTGACGTATACAGCATCAATAAATAGGCTGGAATTGTGGGCATATCTGTATGAGTGTGTGTGTGTGTGTGTGTGTGTGTGTGTGTGTGTGTGTGTGTGTGTGTGTGTGTGTGTGTGTGTGTGTGTGCATCTGTGCATGTGTTCATGGTGGGGGTTGCAGAAGATTGTATTCTATGCTTCTATACATTTATTCATTTGAATACAGCCAGACTAGACATGAAAAGTATACTGAGTCAATACAATGATATAGCTGGTGTGTGTGTGTGTGTGTGTGTGTGTGTGTGTGTGTGTGTGTGTGTGTGTGTGTGTGTGTGTGTGTGTGTGTGTGCATGTGTGCTCGCGTGTGAACACTTCTGTGTTGTGTGAATGTACATGTCTGCAAAGGGGTTACAATGGAGTGCACTGTATGTGCCTGACAGCAGTTAATTGACATACAATATTGCAGCCATTGTTTGTCTATTTATTCATTCATTCATTTGCTAACATTGAGTTCTACAAATTTGTTAAACTGATTTTAACTTGTAGGCACATCTATGTGTCTGGGGTTGTTGGGGATTACAATGTATCTGTTTGAAAGCAATAAGCTAAAATGCATCATTTATGCATTTTTAGTTTGCTTACTTATTTATATGTTTATTTATTCATTTAATGACAATCAGACATCTAATGTTTACAGAGTTATAAATTGACTGTAACTGATGGGCACTCTTCTGTCTGTTGGGGCATTGCAAAGGCTTCTTCTGTATGTATGTGACAAAAATAATCTGAAATTCAATACTGTGAAAATTATTGTATATTTATTAATGCCCTTGCTCATGATCAGACATCTTTTATTTTCAGAGTCAATAATGTCAATACAGTTAGTGGGCACAGATCTGTGTATTTCAATGTGTGTGTGTGTGTGTGTGTGTGTGTGTGTGTGTGTGTGTGTGTGTGTGTGTGTGTGTGTGTGTGTGTGTGTGTGTGTGTGTGTGTTCAAGCAGGATGAATGCAATGGCTTGTACAGAATCCATTTAACTGTAGCAAGATTTGATGCATCTACTTTATAACAATATCTTTACTTATTTATATGTTTATTTATGTATTTATTTATGTATTCATTCATTCTTCAGTATAACACATCTGACATATACAGCATCAATAAATAGGCTGGAATTGTGGGCATATCTGTATGAGTGTGTGTGTGTGTGTGTGTGTGTGTGTGTGTGTGTGTGTGTGTGTGCGTGTGTGTGTGTGCTCGCGCCTGAACACTTCTGTGTTGTGTGAATGTACATGTCTGCAAAGGGGTTACAATGGGTTGCTGGGGATTACAATGTATCTGTTTGAAAGCAATAAGCTAAAATGCATCATTTATGCATTTTTAGCTTGCTTACTTATTTATATGTTTATTTATTCATTTAATGACAATCAGACATCTAATGTTTACAGAGTTATAAATTGACTGTAACTGATGGGCACTCTTCTGTCTGTTGGGGCATTGCAAAGGCTTCTTCTGTATGTATGTGACAAAAATAATCTGAAATTCAATACTGTGAAAATTATTGTATATTTATTAATGCCCTTGCTCATGATCAGACATCTTTTACTTTCAGAGTCAATAATGTCAATACAGTTAGTGGGCACAGATCTATGTATTTCAATGTGTGTGTGTGTGTGTGTGTGTGTGTGTGTGTGTGTGTGTGTGTGTGTGTGTGTGTGTGTGTGTGTTGGGGCTGGTAATGGCCTGCACTTTAATTTTCTGAAAGCAAAAGCAGAAATACAGTACTTTTACCAATATTTGTTTATTTACTCAATCATCTGTTTGCAGTTGTTTGACCATTATTTATGCATTTATTCATTTATATGATCACAGTCAGACATCTGAGCTGTACACAATCAAAAAAGTGGCTGTATCTGGTGAATAAAGAAACGCTGTGTAGATGAAGCTGACCGACCCCATCTGTCATTTAATTACTCTTAAATAATCACTGGTCTATTTTACAAGGCCAGTATGTGTTTGAATAAAATATGTTGAAATACATTACTGTGAACATCATTATTCTGATTTGTTCACACCTGACTGAAGTGTATATAGTCAATGAAATTCTATACTGAGTGAGTGATGAGATAACCTGTGGATGAAACTGACTGGCTCCAGCTATTATCTGATTACAGCTAAACAGTCATTGTCCTATCATACCCACCCTATTCCACTTAGTCCCACCATTTTTTTTTGCTTCCTGCTCCCCCTACTCCCCCTACTTTGCTGTCACCAGCAGCCACCAAATATGCTCAGTATTTGGATGGATGGTAAGGTCTACAATGACAAGATCATGACTATGGCTTGTTCAGAACAGGTGCTAGTTTTGAGAAATGTAGTGCAGCCTTACACTGGAGCTGTCAGACTAGAACTCAGATTAGAAAGCTATGCATTGCCAAGATGAATTTTTGGTTATTGAAAAAGAAAGACAATAGGTAGCATGAGATGGAAAGGTCTTTCAGGATATGTAAAGTGAGCTGGATGCCCTTTTAGTGGAAGATAAGTTTGAAGATCCTGGAAGAAAAACTTCCTGGGTTTAGAAGTAAGTATTACATGTGGCTTCATTAGTCTTCCATAGAATACACTCCGGTAATTAAAGAACATAACTGATGTGTGTGAAAATAGCAAAGTCAGGGTGTAGAACATCATGACCCTGCTTGATATATTAAACTGCTTGCAAAGCAATATTACTGGGAAGAACCTGTATGAGAGCCCTAGAAACTATCCTAAAACATAACCTGTAGAAGCATCAGGATGTTCAAGTGTGTTTTAGTGCATTTGCACATATGAAAAACTTTTTGGATGCTTTTATTGATTGTCATTCTACTAGGATGATTTGATGTTTAACAGTCCCATGAAATGGCAGGAGATAGGTTTTGGAATGGGGTATATTTCAATAGCAGATTGCTCACATGTCAATGGTCATGTTTATGAAAGGATACAGAACATCTGAAGGAAATTACTTTGTTATTTTATTTATTCTTTATTGATCAGCTTATTCCCACTAGTCTAGTAGCCTCTCTTCAGGGGATACCTGAGGTTGTATTTATATAACTTGGGGAAATTTTACTTGGGCATTGGATCTATACCCATACTCAGAACTTTGGAGCCAGTGAGTGAGCATGGATGCCCTCTTCCTAGTGCAGTGGCAACTTGGATGATGATGTGTGATAAGGGAAAGAAGGTGGAAGGCACAGAGGTTAACACCAGTGTTGAGAGTAGTAACAAGACTGTGTACAATTCAGAAGTTGTTTTTTGGCAAAATGTATTTGCTGAAGCTAACAAAGAAGAATCAACAAGTGAACATTGTGTTTTGCAACCCTCCAGTTGGGAGGGTTGCGGGATGATTTATTGAAGGAGATGGTGATGCAGACTGAGCCAGAAAATGAAGGAGATGTTTCCTGTAGGTATATTATGGATAGAATATAGAAAGAAGAAAAAGAATCCATCCTGAAGGAAGATGGTGAGGTGAAAAGGAAAACCTGTGCAGAAAAATTGAAAGAAGATCCAAGGAGAGTAATAAAAAAGAAAAAGGCAGAAGAAAATGCAAAGCAGAAGTATGTGATGAGGATTCAAAATAAAGAACAAAAGATAAGTATGAAGTGTGGGATAATTTAATCGTTCCTTTTGGTATAAAAGCCCAATAGGTAAGAGCATTTTTCTTATATACAAACAGACATTTTCTAATATTATATTTGAAGCTGTATATACAACGGAAAAATTTCTTAGGGAATATGAAAAGGAAAAGAACTGTAATCCTTGGAATGTATATCTAATAAAAGCATTTAAGAGGGAAACAAAAAGAAGATTCATGTACAGTTTCAAAAAGAAATGGAAAGAGAGACTTTGAAAGAATATTTGAAAACATATATAAAGCAGTGTTGGACATTGCAAATGTTTATGATAAAAGGGTTTATGGACTGGTGGATGGGATTGTAATATTGTTTTAAAGATAGAAAAGAACAAAATGTACATATTCCAAGTATGACAAATGTTTAAAAAATAAGGTGTGATAAAATACTGGGGGCAACCCAAACCATGTTTCTTTCTTTTTTATTGGAAAAGAAGGACATCTGATAAATAACTGTGATAAAAAAAATAAATATTATATTTGTCAGGAATCTGGTCATGTTGCAAGAGAATGTGGAATGAAATGTTATACAAAATTGGGCACTTATGGATGGATTGTAAAACTGAAACTAATAATAAGAAGAAGAAAAGTGAAGACAAAAGAGAAGAAAATGAAAGAGAGAATGTGTTAGAACTGGAGGAAGTAGGACATAAATTAAATAAAGAAGACAAAGAAAGAAAGGGGGAAATAGAAAAACGTTCTGAAATAAGTGATGAGGAAGACAAACTGGGAAGTACTAAAAGAAAAAAAGAATAATTCTACTAGTAAAAGGGTACAAGACAAGAAAATAAAATTTAAAGCAGTGAGTATAAAAGAAAAAAGAAATGGATGAGAAATAAAATAAAATTATAATTTTTAGAAAGTTAAGAAAAAGGGAAAGTAATGATTGTAGAGTACTTTCTTTAAAGGAGAATGACAGGGGTTTTGGAATGGTGCAATAAATGTGATGTAGAAGATACAGGATTTTTAACAAGTGAAGAAAGCTTACAAAAAGAAAATTATAGGGAAGAAAGATAATTTGGAATATGAGAAATGACTGGTATTCTGGAATATGTGTACAGTGCAGAAAAAAGTGAAAATATATAGAGCATTAGTAAGAATTGCATGGTTAACTATACTGGATTTAAAATAGAAAAAAATATAGAGAATTATAGCATTATATCACCCTCCAAGGAGAGTTGGATCTTGGGCTAGCAAACTGAGTCCATAAAACCTGTAACTGCTACAGAAACAAGTGCTGAAAAGTGCTCATTGTCCAATGTACCACATGGTGCATAAACAGGAAAGAGAGAGAGATAGCATTATATGCTTATGTTACCTGTAAAGAAAGGGAAAGTTTGTTTTATCAAATTCTAGATTATCTAGCAATAACAATGAGTATTATAGTGACAGAATATTTCAATTCTGATTTAAGAGGCAAGTGTAAAAACAAAGGAAACAATGTAAAAAATGTTAAAGGTTATGAGATGTAGTAAATTAATACTTTGTTATAAAAAAATTATGGTCTTTTACAGGATGGGTATTTATAGAACTGAAATAGATTACATCATAGTATCAGAATGCTTAACTATAGAAGAAGGAGAAATAATTGAAACAGGCTTTTCTGATCATCTAATAATATGATTAGAGATAAAGGAAAACAAGGAATATATAAAACAGGCAAAAGAATACAAAGGTTAAAAAAACATGGGAGGATCATATAATTATGAGAGTATTTTATAAAAATTGGCCTGAATAGTGGATGACTTTTAAAAGAAAATATAAAATGTTTCCTACAGTGGCAGTATGATGTGAGACAAGCAGATAAAGAAAAGTAAAGGAGAGTATATAAAGATACACAGGAAGATTTAGAAAATAATGCTATAGGGTATTTTGATAAAGAAACTTGTTTTTAAAATTTCAAACACTGTTGCATATATGATCTGTTTTGATCAGGGCATAGTAATGGTCTAGCATCTACTGTGAGAATAATTGTAGGCTTGTTAATTACCACATATAGTTGAAAACATTTAAGTCAAAACCTGCTACCTGTTCAATTGAAACTGTTAGGCTACTCAGTATAAAGTCTATAGCTATATGCCTAACTAACTTTGCTGTAATTGAAATTGATTAACAAGTTAGTAAACAGTTAAACTTCTACCTATACTACTCAGTCTTACCCTTGTACTAGAGCATATTGTTATTACAGTTGTTTCTTGAGAGGATATTCTGCTGTTACTTATATCTGCTGTGCTCAGCACCCTCTCCACTTTCTCCTGAGATCCTCCACTCTCTACTCGACATATACTACAACTTTGGAAATTCCTTGTTTAACCCTGCAGTTCTCCCTTACAGGACTTACCTTGGCAGAGATATTTGGGGTCCATGGAATACAGCTGCAATAACCCAGCCCAGAAGCCCATCATAAGTTTCCCCACTAGCTCACTCGGAGACTCCAGGCATCTACTTCAAAGGACAACCACAGGTCTTACTGAAACTATCTTTAGTTAAAGAGACAAAAACAAAGTCTTATACTGTTTACCTGCCTCATCTTACTGCCTCTCCATAAGGTTAGCTCTGTAGTTAAAAACTAATCAGAAACTGCCTTACACCCCTCTTTCTTTTAATAATCCTCCTGGCTCTTTTTGTCACCACTCTTATACTACTAGTAATATCTACCGCCCCTCTAAGCACCCTACCTACTCTGGCCACATCCTCTTCCTAACTATAAGATTCTTTCTACTTCTATCACTGCACACAGTACTTACCTATCTCCACTGATTGCTTTTCTTTTCTATGCATCCTCGCTTTGTTTATGCTCGTGCTCCCTCTGCTCCCCTACCCTACCCCCAATTCCCAACCACCCCCACTACACCTACATTTGTCTTTACTCGTAACCACACCTTCCACCCATTATTCAATCATACCTAGCCACACCTATTACCTCATTACCCAATCTCACCCACTGTCTAACAGCATCCAACTATTTTCCTTAGCCCATCCAAGAGGTTCAACTTTTTTACCACTCTCTCTACCACTGCTCCACTAACTAATACTCCCATTCACTACCTTTATCTCAGTCTACAGTACACATAAATTACACCAGCATGCTATTAATGCAGATTCCTGCACTAATTATACTATCAACTATTTGCCTTCTCACCTCCTACCATACCCACCTACATGTAATTTCACATTATGCAGCTACTGCTACTTTTCACCACCATACCAGTCAATCTCACTTTTCAATCTCTCCTTCAATCCTCTCCCTATCACCTATCAACTACTTTTACATTAAAATACAACATCACACTAACTATCCCAAACCCTCCCTTAAATTTAATAAACAAATCACAAAACTCTCACAAACCATTATCTACATTGCCTCTAAATTATCTCGGTTTTGGGATATACATCCTAACCCTGGACCAGCTACTCCCACAAACCTTCCCACACCTCACACTCTCCACCTCCCCAATAGCTTAAATCAAACCCCTAGGAAAGCAACTGACCTGCTCTTTCTAAATATAAACTGTAGAAGTATCTCCAACAAAATTCATAATCTACATGCCTGCCTTTCACTATACTTGCCAGATATAGCTGTCATAACTGAGACTTGACTTAAGCTACACATCAGTGACAAAGAAGTTATCGCTCCAGGATACAACATCCTAAGGAATGATAGAAAGGAAAAAAAGGTGGCAGCATTGCTATACTATTTAAGAACAACCTCACAGTGCAGCCAGTAAGCATAAATTATCCCTCTGTGGATATTGCTGAAATAATGCCCACCCAACTGAAACTCAAGTCCCATTAACTAATAAACATAATTGGATGCTACATACTTCCCAGCAACAATATACCCACTCTAGAAAACTTAGTTCATCTGTCATGTTTATCTCTCCAAAACGAAACCATAATTCTGGGTGATTTCACTATAGATTGGTTATTTTGTAACTCCCCCACCACTACAAACTATATTAACCTCCACAGCTCTACCCAAACCATTCAAACATCTACAAGAATTGACAAGGCAACTAACAAAGAATCAATTCTAGACTGGATTCTAATAAACCAAACCACCCCACTCTTGCAGGATGTCTTCCAGATGGTCTAAGTGACCACCTGCCAACATTTCTACTACATCAATGTAATCATAATCCAAAGGGTACTGTCTACCATACCATCAGAAGCAAAAATAACTTTAACCCCATTAACTTCATCATAGAACTAAAACATTGTGACTGAGCACCCGTGAAATACCTGGAATTAAATGAGGCAGTTTCCTACTTTAATACTACCTTTATAGGCATACTAAATTTTCATGCATCTCCCAGAACCCTAGGAATTAGAAGATTATTGGCATACTGTCAAGTCTCCAGCTGCTAAACAAAAATATCAGGAGCTTAGGAACAAAGCCAAGAAGCTAGTAAAACTTGACAAGATTAATTACTACTCCGCCCTTCAAATCAAGCACAAATATCACCCTCAAAAATTGTGGGCAGCCATTAATAAATTACTGCTACAAGGAAAAAGTGGTACTCCCTCTTCCACCCTAGTAAATGACTCGGATAACATTGCTACTCAATTTAACAAATACATTACTGAGACAACTCTAACCCTAGCCAACCAACAGAAAAATCAATACAAAACCCCCTCCTTTGAACCATCCACTACTCACACAAATAATAACCCCTTCCAATTCCAGCCCATTCCTATAGATAGGACAAAAAAGTACCTCAAAACACTAAAGCCCACTACTCTGTCTGCAGACAAATTACCAGGGGAATTCCTAAAAACTGCAGCTGATGCAGTGGCCTACCCAATAGCCATTCTAATCAATAGATCCCTTTCAGAAGCCATTGTCCCTGAAATTTGGAAAATATCTTATATACTTCCCCTACATAAAAGCGGCAACTCCACTGAACTTACAAACTATCGACCAATAGCAATACTATCCCTTTAGCAAAAATCCTTGAAAAGTGCATACATGTCCACATATTAGACTATTTCCATACACACAAACTTCGTTCAAGCACTCAGCATGGGTTTCACCCCTTCCATAGTACTACCACTGCCCTTTTGTCCTTCATCAATATAGTACACTCTCATAGAAACAATGGTGAATATGTTTCTGCCACCTTCCTTGACCTATCAAAGGCCTTTGATATGGGTAGACATGACTTTCTGATCACAGAACTATCTGAATTAGCTCTTTCTCAATCATCCATAGTATGGTTCCAAAGCTAGTTAGCCGGCCTTCAGTAGGCAGTTCTGTGGAAACAAGACCTCACCCCTTCTTCCAGTCACCCTAGGTGTTCCTCAGAGTTCTATATTAGTCCCACTGCTGTTCACACTTTATACCAACAAGCTTTACTCTTCCTCCCCCAATGCATCTATTATACAGTATGCAGATGATTCTTCATTAATGTGTGCAGCTTCCTCACTAAAGGAATTTAATACATTAACACAAGAATCATTCCTCTGTATTGAAGCATGGCTCTCCAATATCCAACTTATTCTACACCCTGCTAAAACCAAACTGCTGGTCTTTAAACCTACTAAGTCTTCCTCTTCGACTACCACTTTTAATATCATGTCCACCAACAAAACCACTATCTATCCCTCAGATCATACCAAACTCCTTGGTGTAGAGATTGATAACAATCTCAGATTTGATATTCACCTCTCCCAGACCATCAAGAAAGTCCACAAAAAACTAGATACCCTCTATAGAAATAGACAATTCCTTAACCAATCAACAAAAGCAACCATAGCTCACAGTTACCTCATTTCTACCCTTTTCTATGCCACAGCTATTCTAACCAACCTTAGAAAAACAGACCTAGCTAAGCATGACTCATGCTACAACAAAATAGCCAGATTCACCTCCAACTCCCCATTTAGATCTCACCACTGCTCATCCTTGATGCAGCTCGACTGGTTGGAACTTCCCCAACTCTTACATTACAATAAGCTTGTTCTGTCCCATAAAATTCTGTATCATCCAGAAAAAACCCTGCACTACAAAACTTACTTCACCTCCACAGCAATAACAGGACTCTTCGCTCCAGTAACAAAACTATTCTAAAAGTAACAAAATTTAATAATACTGCAGGTGACTCCGTCTTCTCTAATTATGTATCTAAAATCTGGAACACTCTACCCAGTCATATACCTACTTTCACCTCCTTTACTCAGTTTAAAAAATAAATAAAAATCCATCTCATTAATAGCTGGCTATGCTCCTGCACTGCACCGGGTTAGACCCTCCTGTAGTTTAGCCCCTCCTTTACTATGCTCACCACTCCTAATATTACATGACAATTTTTAATTGACAACTATTGGGTCTAGGTCCTAGGGCTCTACATACACATATGATTAATGAAAATGAGATTTTGTTCTGGTTTAGTCTTTTCATCAACCATTATGGTGTTGTTGTTTTACATTTGTCACTCCAGATATAATGTTGATGTTCTCTTAGGCTATGAGACTTTAGTAATGTTGTATTACTTCTCTGTTTCACCAATCATGTTATTATGTCTGTAGTTAGTACTTGAGCTATGTATAACTGTACATGAATGTAACTTTTCTTTGTAACTTTTGTTTATACACTATATGTTACATGTATTTTTATTCCTGCACTGAAAGTGGACCTGTGTCCAGTGGACTATCCCGGTTAACAAATGTAAAATAAATAAATAAATAATAATAAATAATTATATAGAAGAAATCAAGAGAAAATTAAGGAGTTATTATTCAACCAAAGATATTTCTTGCAAGGAAAAAGATAAGTATCCGCATATTTATATGAGATTAGTAAAGGAAGATATAAAATGAGAAATAGAAAGAATGCAGGAACAAATTATAGGTATGGTAGTAGAGTAGTTGTGACAAAAGAAGGCACTGCCAGCACAGCTACCTGGAGTTTTACAGATAGTTATATGTCATTTGTGAATATCAAACAGATTTATGTGTGTTGTTGGAGATGTATTAGAACTGCATGTTGTGTATGTCAGACTGATTTGTGCAGGCGTTTGTGTTGTAAAGGTATTTGCAAAGTGCTTGCGTTTGAAATGTATCCATAGTGTGGCCTACTGGAGGGAACAGAAATGTACATGCACTATTGTAACTGTTTAAACTATTGTAACTGTTTAAATGTATGTTTTAACTTGAAGGTTAACCTCAGTCCAGTAAACTTTAAAATATATCTGAAATTAAATCACGTTACAGGCTAGGCCGTAAAGATGCTATCTCACAGATTTTAATGCAGCCAGAGACACAAAGTCTGTACAAGGAGCTTTCTGCATTGTCTTTGGGGTGAAATAATTACTACTGTGGAACCATGGAGATATGAAATTTGTTTTATGACTTCCAGCACCTGCCACAGATCTGAGCAAAAGCCCTTGTGTGTATATTTTTACAGGTAAGTGCTAAATCCTGCCAGTTTCCAGCAAATGGGGTTTGCATGAGAACCTAGAAGTCAGATGAGCAGAAGTGATGTCATTCTCAGAATAAATATTTTAGACATACTTAGAACAATGCAGTGGTGCAGTGGTAGCATTGTCACCTCACAGCAAGAAGTTCCCTGGTGCCTTTCTCAGCTGGAGTGCCTTCTTTGTGGAGTCTGCATGTCCTCCCTGCATTCATGTGGGTTTCCTCTGGATGCTGTGTTTTTTCCCACTTTTAAAGACATGCAACTGGAGTGTTTCTCCCCTAGGTCTCAGCTGAAAATTGGCTTCATTCCAAGTCGGACTTTCCCAGTTAGTAAATGTTAAAAATAAAAAAATATTATTTTGAAAAGTCTCTTAGTGATCCTGAGCATTCTGTATTCTGTCTTGGGCCTGACAACAAGAATGACCATTCACCACATCATCTGCTTGCTCTATTAAGTAAATATGGAATAGTGATACTCTTAGATTCAGTTAGGAATATAGTGAAGCTTAGTTTCGATATTGTTTTTCTTTATTTATCTGAGCCTGTCCTTCAATGTTATTTCAAATATTTCCTGTGATTTGAATGCTGATGTCACCGCAAATATACTTTTAGCATTTTCTTGTTCTTTTATTATTTATTATTAAATATATTTAAACCTTTCACTGTGGCTGATCTTTGTAGAGATATTTAAGTTTTGAGAGTATTTGCTTATTTATTTGACAACACTGTGTTGGCCACTCCTAATAGCCTAGCTCTTGGTCGAACTACCCTTTGTATTAATATTAATTTAACTCAGTACATTGGGCAGGAGAACTTCTCCTAGGTTGCCAACTGTCCAGAATTTTTCTGGACAGACCAGAATTAAGGGACATTGTCACTGACGTTGAAGATCATAAGAATATGTTTGATTGTGCGCAGTAATATTGTAGGACAATCCCCTAGAGGGGAGGGTAAATGCACACTTCTATTCTGCACTCATTTTGCTTTCACATACATATACCGACTTTTTGACATGAAAAGTAAGCAACCCTAGGCAGGAGTGTCTGGTGCCAGTCATAACTATCTGATAGTCTGGGCAGAAGGGGGTATAGCTCGTAGGGTCTATATTAGATGAACGAAAGTTCATCTTAGCGAATGCTCACATGTGCAAATATTGCAAGATGCAGTACAGTGAAGATGGGAATATGTGCCCTTTCCTCACTGTAGTGTGATATCGGAGTTGGAATATATATTTAGGGGGGTGTGGGGGGTGCAGCCCCCACAATTGCAGTTTTGAGTACCTGGCTATTCGCTCATGTGAGCGTTCACTAAGATGAACTTTCTTTCATCTAATATAGACCCTAGCTCTTAAACCTGTGCCAGCCTTTCTCAGGTGTGTGTGTAAATTAAACCTCAAAAAGAGTGTGTTTCAGCTACTTGGGCAGGCACACAAAGCACTGGATGGACAGAGAGAGTACTGGAGGTCTTGGATTGGACACTCAGCTGAGATCTCAACTCTATAGCTGTGCCAGTGGATCTTATTGGGGATCCGGATAAAGACGGAGAAACCAGCCCCAGACTGACTGTGCTCCCTGTGTGCTCTTAAGAGAAATTGTGCTTGATTGTACTTGATGCAGAGAGCTGCATCTGGAAATACTGTGTGTGTATCCATTATCCTCCAGTGGACATTCCCCACAGGTGCCAGTGGGGAGGATTGAGGTTCCTTGATTGCTGCCCAGGGGTGGAGGGGTGTCAAAAAGAAATTAAAAATAATATGTTAAGTAAAAAAGTTTTTAGAGCAAAAACATAAAGAATATGAAAAGGAAATGTTTTTATATGAGTCAGATAAAGTATTAGGACAAGTGAATATAGCAGCTGCAGGACCTGATAGAATAGGATATGAAATGTATACAAATGTAATGGAAAGGCAAAAACAATATTTTTAAAGACTTTTAATGAATGGCTAAATGAAGGTTTCATGTATAAATAACTATGTAGTGGAATATTAGAATTTATTTGGAAGAAAGAAAGTAAACCTCAATTTAAAAAAATGGGAAACCGATAGTACTGAATAATAATGACTACAGGATCTTTATGAAAATAATACAAAAGGGATTTGAAACTAAGGTGGAAAGTGTTATGGGGGCAATATATATCTATATCTATATCTATCTATCTATTTATCTATCTATCTATGTATCCATATATGGGTCTACTTCATAACATTGAAATTTCATAATGGAGAATTTCATAACAATGAGACCAAAACATCTAAATCCCAATACATTGAAAACTCAGAACATTGAAAGTGTGCTTCATAACATTGAAAACTATAATGCATGTGTAAATAACATCCTCTCCACCTATAACAACACCTAACTAACAAACACACTTTCTGCTAAGTTTCTGCAGGGTTGCAAGGCCACCCTGAACCTTCCATGTGGGGGTATCTGCCCCTCACACCCCCCATAAATTAAACATACCAACTCCATATTTTAATTTTAATTGCCATTAAAACCAATACATTTTTCTGTAACAACCTAGTATTGGTTGCTGTATTGTTTAGCAGAAACTGATTTGTTGTCAGTGGAGTCACCTCTAAGGCATTCCATTTTTCTATAATCAAAACTGAATATATAGTTTGCAGCTAGACACATTACCAGAAAGAATGTTGGTATTCCAGACAGCTTATCTCATTGGTAACAGGGAAGATTTAGAACTTTAACTCCAGATGTGGAGTGACAGCAGACTCTAATTCTACAAAAGTTTTTGGAGTATGATGGTCTGATGCAGGTTTGTTAATGAAATAATTCTGGGTACCTAGTACACTAAAGTTGAAAAGTGAGATTTGTTGATATTTCAAAAACATTGCAATGACAATTTCCCAGAAGTATACGTAGTCTTCCTTGAGTTTGTTTTTGCATTGTTTAGAACATGAGTGATTGCTGGGAGATGTTCCCAAAGCTATTAAGGTCCATTTATCCAAGTGTTTAACTTTGTATTCCAATTCCATGAGTTGAAACATTAAACAAAGCACTGGGTACTCAATAGAATGATTAAAGGTTAGGCTAAAATTCTGAGCAGGCATACAGGCTATGAGCAGCCCGTGAGAAGGATCAAATGTTTCAAGGGCTTCATACCATTAGCCCTAGTTGATATGTAGTTTTGGTAGTGCTGTCCACCTTTTTATACAACATAGCCTTCAGGGTTATTTAGATGATACAGAGCAGTCCCAAGAAAATATTTTTTTTATGATGGGGAGATGTCATAATATTTCACGAATCACTGGTACATTAGTTCAGCATGTCAAAGTCTGAACAGACTTGGAAGATATCTTGTTACACTAGCTTTGCCAAGTGCACTGCCTAAGCATGCTAAGGGCCCTGTCATTCAGGATAACCTTTGGACTTGGTATTCATCACTGCATCAGGAAAGGTGCTGCAGGTTAAATTTTGTAATTAACAATTTGTAATATTTTTCACTCCTCATAAAGCAAAATACTTCACTTACTCTATTCAGACGTAATGAATGGATTGGAAGGCACAAATTCAACCCCAGTTTAGCACCTTTGTCCTTTATGGATAGTGCGTTTGTGCGCGTGTGTGCCTGTGTGCACATGTGCGGGTGCGCCTGTGTGCATGTGTGTGTGTGTGTGTGTGTGTGTGTGTGTGTGTGTGTGTGTGTGTGTGTGTGTGTGTGTGTGTGTGTGTGTGTGCGCCTCCTGAGGAAGTTAGGCGCTTGGCTGGCAACTTGACACTGTTAAACTCTACTGCCTCTCATTCTGTAGACCTATGATCTGCTATGTCGACCCCAAATGGCAGCAGCTGAAAGAAGAAGACAGTTAAGGAGCATTAAGGTTATACGCTGCTAGTGAGCTTCATCATCTGAAGTATCAATCAATGAAGGCCCAAGTCACTGTGTTAAACTGCCTGAAGACTTGACGAAACCTGAATCTTTTTTTTGTTTGTTTTTGCAGAGGCCGTCAGTAACCGATACCCTTGAACTTGCATATATACCATCTCAGTGGCTTAAAAAACATGAAACAAAGGACAAAAAAACAAAAGAATCACTGCCAGCACACTTAGCACTGCATTAGCAGTGATGGAAAACAGTAACATGGGAGGTCAACATTAGTGAGCTGAACTTGACCGAATTGAATCTTAGGTCTGAAGTCAGCTTGAAAGAGGCAAACCAAGTTAGTTATATTTTATCAAGAAAAACAGATCAAAACTATGTTGACTTACAGGAAAATAATTATAAACAGGTGCATACAGCAAAGCTGCAGATGCTGTGGCAGTTATATAACTGACTGTGCACTGTTTACATTAATAACATTTTACTCAGGTAGAATTACTTATCAGAGTATCCTCGCTAATGCTTAAGGCATGCCTGAATGATGGCATACCTTTAAAATAAGCACAGCTATCTAGTCAGCCTGAAGAAATGTTGAGCAAAATGGACTAACAAGCCATACTACATTCCAGTGAGCAGGTAAGAGGTAACAGTAATTGTCAAACTGCAAAAGAACACCATATGTGGCTTTGAGGAGCGAAAAAAATAAAAGTTTTGTGTACAAAAACATGGAATAGTGTTTACTAAACTGCAATAGGGAGGGGGATATGCACCTGAAATGATAAGGTCACTGAGATGAAGATGATTTAAGAAAAAGAAGAGAATGAAGTATAAAATGAGCTGAGGAGAAGTGGAGAAGCTTTAATTTTGGAAATCTTTGATCTAAATAAGATGCTAGGCAGCAACAGGCAGACAAAAGAGGATACAAATGCATAATGTGGTTTATTTTTCTTTATTTTGATTTTCTTTACTGGGTATGTCCAGTAGGGATTAGTCAAAAAAATATATTTTCAGCAGAGGCCCGGAGAGAAAAGTTCCAACATATTGCCAACATTTTTAAACACACATTCAGCATATATGAACAGACCTTAAAAATTTCACATTCATATGTTAATGAGACTGCATTCATATGAAAGAAAAGCAAACTATTACAGTAATAAATATACTTATATATTAGTAGAGTGAACACTGAGCATTTGAAAAAGTGTATTAATGGGTTTGTCAAATAGGTAATAGATAGTGCTTAGGATTTCATAGAAATGGAGGTGAGGTAAGGAACTAGGTAAGGCAGAACATGTTAATATTATAGTTCAGAAGTAGTTTATAAACCAAGCTCATAGATAATTATATATATATGACTATCATAAAGGTTATATTAGAAGTGCAGAGGTGGAAGATATGAGCAGTGTCATAAAACTATGTATAAGTCTGGGAGATGCTAGTAAAACTATTCAGGTATTGGTGAATACAAGTTATGAGGCAGAGGATTTGGAATAAAGAGAAGTGGTTTGATGATATGCCAAGCTGAAAATAACAATTACATTTATCCTTGAGATGTACATTAGTTAAGACTGTAGCAGCATGGATGAGAGATGGCAATAAGAAAGTAGAGGTCATACATCTACTGACTATTTCAGTGACATAGGTTTTTACTCTGGATAATGCACCTAGCCTTTGATGAGATTATTTAACCACGTAAATGGTTAAATAACTTGGTGGTCAGATTTCAGCTGGTTGTCTATGATTACATCTAGTAATTTCATGTGGTTTACTTGCTCTATCATGGTGTTGTTGGCAGAAATGATAGCGAATACTGTTGTTTTGGGTGGCACAGTGGTGTAGCAGTTAGTGTTGTCACCTCACAGTAAGAGGTTGTCCGGTTCAATTGTGAGCTGGGGTGCTTTCTGTATGGAGTCTGCATATCCTGCCTGCATTCGTGTGGGTTTCCTCTGGGTGCTCCAGCTTCTTCCCACATTCCAAAAACATGCAGCAGGTGGACTGGGCACTCTAAATTGGCCCTAGGTGTGAGTGTGAGTATGTGAGTGTGTGCATGGTGTACCCCCTGAGGAGGGCTGGGCCTTGGGCTAGCAACCTGAGCCCATACAACCCGTAACTGCTATAGAAACAATGAACACTGAAAGGTACCCATTGCCTGATGTACCACATGGTGCGTAAATGGGAGAGAGAGGCTGTTATTTTAGTTGAGATGTGTTTTGGGGTAAAAAGCAGTAATTTAGTTTTGGGGGGGTTTAGTAGTAGTTGTAAATTATTTAGCAATGTTTCACTGAATAAGGATTGTTGTGTAAGGTCTTGGTGTTCAGAGAGAGATTTGGCAGAGCAGATTAGGTCAGGTGATCAGTGTATGGAAATAGGGTAGCATTTTTGTAGCAGTGTAGAGGTCATTGATAAATATATTGAAAAGTATGAGGCCTCATATAGATCCTCATGGGACACCAATAGCTACAGGCAAGAAAATAGAGAAATTATATTTCTATTTCACTGCTTGTGCTCTATTTGAGAGGTATCTATGGAACTATCACAGGGAAGAGTTGGTGAGCCCTAAGGATGTGATTTTATACAAGAGTTTCTAGTGGGAGATAGTGTCAAAAGATTTTAATAAGTGTAAGAAGATGGTGGAGACTAGGCTTTTAAGCATTTCTATGGTTGTTGAGAGTATTAATAAAATTCAGCAAACCCATAGTTGTGCTACGATGACATTAGGCCAGAATCAGATTCAACTTGTCCTGCAATCCTACAAACAAGGGGTATTATGATACACTATTCAATATACTACTACAGACAATATGCATAATCTGTACTAGTGAGGGAATGAAACAGTGATGTCATAAACTAGGCAGCAGCGGCAAGTAACTTATACCCTTATTATACGATAACCTTTTGCACACTATTATATGCAAATCCTGAGTGCTTTGTTTAGCAAAATGTAAATGATGAAGGAAATACAGATTGAAAAAGTTTCATAAAAGATGAAGAAGGTCATCATTTTAGGGTTAGAAGGAGACAGCATGCCCTCTCCTCAGCTCAAGAGTTTCCTGAACAGCATCCACTATTCTGAGCTTGTGCACAGATAATACAACCAAAGCCAGAAGAAATGTTTATTATGTGTTAATATTAGCAAGTATGCAGTCTCAACTTGATTTTGAGCCAGATATGGTTTGGATAGAAAAGGATCCAGTAAATTAGGAAAGATAAAACAAAAAGGGTAATGAGCAGAATGTCATTAAATAAAAACGGGTGATGACCATGGAAAGGATAGGGGCCAACTGGCTATGAGACTTTAAAATTTAAGTAGAAATCATAAAATGGGAGCAAACAGTCTGAAAACTACATAGTATATGGATAAATAAAAAAACAAACTAACCAGTTTGAACCTGAGATTTCAGTGTTGTTAGGTCCAGTGAGAGAAGCCTGTCTGACTGACTTTGTGAAGTAAGAGTTGCTGATCTGCCATGTCAAGACTTTACTAAGATCAAGGAAGATAGCTCCAGAAGTTTTAATAGATTGCAACAGGTCTCATCAGTGAGAGACAGTATGGCATTAATAGCATTGTAACTGAGCTGGAAACCATGTTGTTGCTGACTAAGACCATTGCATTTGGAGATATATTCAACTATTTGATTGTATATGATTTGTTTTCAAATATTTAGTGAGGGATCAATGATGAGAGATGGGGTAATAGTTGTTGGCTGAGGAGGGGAGGAAGTTTTTTGTAGGGGAATAACTGGAGCAGATAACCTTCTGGAAGTAGTAACCAATGAGATCATCCAGTAAGAAACAAATATCTCACTAGCTAATTTACTAAATGTACAACAAGTAGTTAAGCGCATTAGTGCTCTTTTTTTTTTTTTTTAAAGTCTTTTATTTGAGCACTATTGCACCACTTTGTTTGGTTTTATAATTTACTAAATGTGCCAAATAATCTATTTCTGAATATCCAAACTTTTCATTAATGAACTATCTTACCTCAGTAATAAAGAAGAACTCAAACACTTGTTTACAGAGTATAACAAACATTTCCACAAGTATAAATCTCTGGTCGATTCTAATATATATTTTGACCATTGTTTGACAGTTAAATAAGTACACATGGATTGCAAGTGTTTACATTTTCCATTGGGATCACAACACAGGACTCTGTTTATAAAGAACTGGATTTGTTATTTAATTAAATAGGCTTGGAAGTTGTGCAAATTTTACAAACACGTAATAAGAATATCATTTAATGCAAAGGGAAATGAATAGCTTGGATAAATTGAGAAGCTCACATAGTGTTTTTCTCTTACATAAAATGAATTAGATGTGCTTTTGAATAAAACTTGCATCCCTTCATAGAGCACCCCATTAGTATAGATCTCATTTAGAGCACCCAGTTATACCACACCCCTCCATTTTCTCTCCGCACTATGAAAATTGGATTTAATCAAGCATTATGGATGCTCAGTTTCCCCCCTTTTCTCCTACCAGACTGACTGACATGGATATCCTGAGGCAGTGTAACAACTGCCTCATGTACACTGACAGCCATCTTCTCCTAAATCACCCAAGTACAATTTGTGAGACATGTATCTACACTAAGAATCTAGAATCCTTGCTCTCTCTTGTACAGAACAGTAACACTGAACAAGTTCTCTGCTCACATACTACAGCCCCTACGAAAACTAGGCACTCAACACATAAACCATCATATGCAGAGGTACTCACCATAAACCTACCTAAACACCAGAAACCTTCCAAACACAAACATACTACAACTAATACAACACCTACAGCAGTCAGTACACAAAAACACAAGCACCAGTGTCTCACCAAATAAACACCTAAGACAAAGCACATCTAAACCAATTTTTTTAGTCATAGGTGACTCCATTGTGAGACACACAGACATCTCACTAACCAGGCTGGGCAAGGAGAAGGTTACAGTCAGTGGTCTACTGGGTGTCAGGATCCATCAGATCACACATGCACTCAAGTCTCTCAACAACAAGTGCCATTATGACTGTCATAGATCATGATGGTGTGAATGACTTGAGATGTACCTCACTGGACTATATGAAGAGAGACATGATTGAACTCTATGAATATGTGTCCCAAGCAGGTATGTTCCTAGCCTTGAGCAGCATTCTACCCTCACCTAGGATGATACCACAAAATAAACAAAAAAAATGATTGACTTGAACAATTGGCCTAGTTTCTGGTGTCATTCCAGTTCCTGTCAGCCTAGGATGACATGGTTGATAGAACACAGTGCTTTGACAGAGATGGTCTTCACCTGTCACCTCTAGGCTTTCAGTTACTGGCTGAGGCACTTGCCTCCCCATTGTGCCTTTTTTTAGGCAAGGTCTCAAGAACAACATTTCTGAAATGAAAATATCACTCACAAATAAATTAAAGGTTATGCTGCTAAATGCTAGGAGTTTAAATCAGAAACTGCACTCTCTGAAAGCACTCCTCTCCATGGAGGATGTTAACGTCTGTGCAGTCACAGAAACTTGGTTCAGGGCTGCAGAAAGTGCCCTGGCCTTGCAAGGCTACAATGCCTTCCACACTTTCAGACTGCAAAATGAACACGTAAGAACCAATGGAGGAGGAGTATCTATCTTCATCAAAGATAAATACACCTCTAGACCGGTTAGGCAGGAAAACGCCATTGAGTTACTCCAAGTTCAATTAACTGTGGGTAAGACATTCAAGTCAGCGTTAGCTATAGGCCCCATTCAATGAACCAAGATACCCATACTGCTTATTTTGACATACTTGAGTCAATCAAATTACAACCAAGCACTCTAGTCACTGGCAATTTTAACCATCCTTCAATTGACTATGAAACCAATACAAGTACCAACATGCTCACACAAAGGTTCCTGGACCTTGTTAACACTAATGCCCTGGAACAAATAGTATGTAACCCCGCAAGGGGCGAAAATATTCTTTAATCTAATCCAATGCACTAAAGTATTATTCTTCAGGTCTAAATGTTACTAGTATGAATGCATTTTAGTTTTTATGAAGTGTTTTCATGAGATTTAATCAGGATTTTTGTTTTATGTGACTTGTATTAATTAAGGGTGGGGACTTGATTAGTATTCAATTAATTCTTGTGCAGGAGGTTGTGTGTGTATATATAGGGAAGTTTCTGTTCTGTTATCTTATTCTGAAGAAGTCTTGTATTTGGAGAAGAAAGCGCTCAATAAATGTTACTTTTCGTACCTGTGGAGTTTGGCTACTTAGTTCTACTTCATTTATTATTCTGAGTTATGCCTTAGGGAGAAATTGCCAGTTAGACTTCCCAACTGCCCCTATTTTTGGAGGAACACTCCTATTTTCAGGCCTGATTTAGGCTTTATTTACTCTTTCACACAATTTTCTGAATCCCCCTCATCACATGTGATTTTGAAGCTGTCTGTTATACACAAAAAGCACACTACATGACCAAAATACTACTGGCGACAATAATTTAAAGAAAGAGGACACACCTGTTACAATTCCCTTTTTCCAAGACAAAAATAAATGACCTTGTGTGGCAAAATTGTTTGATACTGTTTCTTAAAGTCTACAGATTTTGCACAGTCTCTTTGGTAATGTGCTTATATTTTTCCTTCACTTTTTTCACTCTCTGTTTTTTAATGTGTGTTTTAAAGTGTTGTCCCACATGCTTATTGGAAGAGGGGAAACAGTATGGGCATTAATTTTTATGCTAATGAAATACCCATACTTTTAGCTGTATGTTCCTATTTTTCAGGGGCCTTTATTCATGTTTCCAGTGTCTACAGGTTGAGAGGTATGTTGCCAATAGATAAAATGTTTCAGTTCCAGCCTTTTGAGATACTGTCATAGACTGTTAACTCCAGCTGATAAATTAAAGAACTGAATAGTTAGCTGCAGCAAGTATTTGTCAGCCATACTCCTTAGAAAAGGCCTCTTCTTTTTGTAAAATTTTTAGGTAAGGAAAGGACTGCAGTACAAGTGTGTAACAGGATTATTGGCCTGACCCCTCAATCACAGTGATCTGTAGTAGCAGATCCAGGTCTTGCCATCTTTCCAGGCTTATATAGTTCAGCATAGATTAGACAATTGTTAAACACCACTCAGGTTGGAATGATGTATTAACTGAGGAGATATAAGTGATTTTTCAAGAGGTGGCAGTGAATCCTATCTGAAGAAGAAGGGAGTAAGGTAATTCCTCAGTACAGGGGTTATAGTCATCCCCACAACAATTTAACAAAACATGTATTTGTTTGTATTGTGGCTGCAATACAGAAGCTTCTAGTTTGCAGATCACAATATTCTGCTGAAAATTGCCACCACCAAATTTTCTTGAGAAAGAATTTAAATATCCAGCTGTTTCTCAGGCTTTGTCAAGACCTGGCCAGTTCATTTTTTTCTGCTCAAAACTATATCGGCTTTCTTTCAAAGCAATTTTAGAGCTCTAAAGTGATTTTAACAAAAATGTAAGCTTACTTTACAATCTTAAATTAATATTTAGGCATGTGCCCAGATGTTCTTAGCAGAATAACTGGAATATACCTTATATTCGCAGTAAACCTGAAGTACAAAATAAATCATATATAGTGAACATGACCACCTCATTATTTAGTCCATCTAAGCATGCTTACCTGAATATCTGTCACTATTTCTGCTGTGACTTACTTCACGATAACAGTTAAGCCCTATCTTCATTCCAACCCACCTGCCTTTCCTACTTGTTGGCAGCTGATGCCCTATATCTCTCTCTCTCTAGGACTCAAGATTTCACCCTGTTCTTAATTCTAGAAATTTAACTCTTGGTCCTTCCAATTGCAGAGCCTTTGATTTGGTATAACTGTCTATATAACTATTATATCTATGCACAGTGTAGGTATAATGTGTTAGGTATGATTCTATCATCTCTGTGTAATAAAAGATATAATTGACCTACTGTACTCTACTTTTCACATATATCAGTTTACTGAATTCTAGGTTTTGCCTTTGTCTGTAAAATGAAACCTTGTTTTTTGTACCTAATTAGCTGCAACCAACTTTTATTTAAATTTCCTGTAATATTGCACATTATAATACATTTGGCTCATGTATTAGCTGAAACTGGTTCATGGAACGGCCTACTTGTCTGGTTAACAAAATAAATAAATGCAACTATTATGTATGCATTCACCAAATATTAACTAAAACTGAAGGAGTATGCTCAGTAACAAAGGAAAATTAGTCATTGATGCAGGAGTAACAAGTTAAAACCATGGTTGCAGTAAAGGTAGTGTACACATTTGATAATGAATGTATTCATGGGCCACAAACAGGTAAACTACAAAAAAGAAGTATGCATATAAATAAACAAATAACACCTAAGTAAATAAAAAAACAAGGAAACAAATCACTACTGCCAACACTATTGCTATTTCTACCGATGATTCTGTACAACTATTACAGCTGCTTCTATTGGTAATATTACAGTTAATGTTTGTACTACTTCTACTATTAATACCTTACAAGTTACATATAAATGCATTCTCACTCATGCTTTATACTCTTCGCTTAAATCACTTATTAAGTCTGTCGCATACATAAAATATTCTGTCCCCAGGATTCATGAAGCTTGCGCCAGGCGCAGGCGTACCGTAGGCAGTCTAATGCCAAATATGGCCACCGAGCGATTCAGGTACGATCTGATTCCACGTGCACTACCAGCGTACGCCAGATCTGCGCAGCTCTCGATGCATGTATGCTAATCACCCCATGCACAGTAGTGCAGCATGCAAATGAAGGTACATAGCAATTCATGAAGTGGTGCAGGCGTAGCGTAAGCATACAGAAATGTAAACCAAAAAAAGGGGTTTACATTTTTCCAACCAGAACATCGGAGCCATGAAAGCGGACCAAACTTACATATTACAACGTTAACATATGCCAGTGGCTAAATATACAGCCAATGGCATAAAAAAACACGCACAACACATAAAAAATAACATTTAATGTCATGGACACACTAACGCAAAGTACAACAGCAGGGCATGTGTGCGCAAATGGGGACACAAGGAAAATATATATAGATGTCATAAAATTACAATGTAACACAAATCATGATTTTGCCATAATAGTCAATGGTATGCATGCTACACCACAACCTAGGCGCTAGGGTTGCTAAGGGTCTGTGACAGTATTCAGCGCGGTAACTATGAATTAGTAGTCAATGCCATGCAAATGAGGCAAGTAATACTGAATCGCAACCGCCTTACCAGCATAAGGCTGTACCACACGGCATAGCAGTATAACACTGAGAAGTGGCCTGGAGGTATACATGACATCAGCAGAGGGGTGTGCCACCGTAGCTGTAAGCACATTGGGGCATTGTTAATCCAGGTTGCCCATTGCTAAGCAAAGCCACAGGAAAGCTTTAAGGAAAGCCTTATGCTGGTAAGGTGGTTGCTCTCATAAATAAAGACATAGGGAATTTGCAGACTTTGGATCCAACCCAGTTTGGCTTTGTCAAAGGCAGATCATGCCTTTTAAACTTGGTTGACTTTTTTGAAACAGTCACCAAAGCCATTGATGAGGGAAAGGCAGTCCATACAACCTACCTCGATCTGGCGAAGGCCTTCGATACAATACCCCACTCGGGTATCATTGAAAAACTCGTCAGCTTAAATGTTAACCCATACATCACAAGATGGGTTGCAAACTGGCTGAGTGACAGAACCCACAGGGTCAGAGTTGCTGGCGCCATGTCAGACTCAAAGCCTGTCACAAGTGGTGTCCCACAGGGCTCAGTCCTGGGCCCACTCTTGTTTGACATCTACTTTTCCGAAGTACAAGCAAACACAGGAGGGTTATGGCTGACAAAGTTTGCAGATGACTGCAAACTGGCCAGAGTCGAAAACACATCTGACACAGATATGCTTCAGAAGGGTCTCACAGAAACGGATGACTGGTGCCAGAGCCATGGCCTAAAGTTAAATGCCAAAAAATGCATAGTCATACCCTTCGAAAAACAAGGTTACCCTAGCTACCATATAGGTGGTAATCCTCTGAGCACAGAAGAAGTTATCAGGGACCTGGGGACCCAGGTTGACAGTAGCCTGTCATTCGACACCCATGTAGCTAAAGTAGTTAGGAAGACCTTCTACATTGCCCACCTCATCATGAAGGGATTCACATCTAGATCAAGGGAGGTCATAGTCTCCCTATACTCATCACTCATCAGACCAATGATTGAGTACAATGCCCCATTCGGAATGTATCTGACCCGACACTTGCAGCAGCTGGAGAGGCCACAAAAGTTCCTCACCAAAAGGATAAAGGGTCTCAAAAATCTGTCCTATGCTGCCCGACTGAAAGAACTCCAGCTCTATTCAGTTGCTTACCGCTTGCTCAGAGGTGACCTTTGCCTGACATACAAGGCCATGTCAAACCCAGAGTTGATGAATATGCTTCACCTCAAAAAATCTAGATCCGTCAGATCCACAAGGGCAGGAGACTTAAACCTCGACACGGCTATAAATAGGACGTGCTGGAGGGATAGATTCATCACCCAAAGACTCCCTATGCTGTGGAACAAAATCCTGGTATATGTGAGGCAGAGCACCTCGCTGGCCTTGTTCAAGAGAAATCTTGACCAATGGATGGGAGATCGCAGATATACTCCAGGGATTACCTCAGTGTCACTGCTAGACAGAGGCACAGCAAAATAATGGGTATAGTTCCCCATACAAAAGGGGTGGCTTAAGCCACAAAACTATGGGCTAGGCTTATAAATGCCCTCGTGCAGATAGCCTAGTATGAACCTATGAACCTATGAACCTATGATAGGGGTATGGATGTAGCCATAGCTTTTCTTAGCTGAGAGCACACAAGGTGACTGAAAGCGCATGTGTACATGGATGACAAAGCGCTTGAAACCTGGTAAACAGCTGCGCACGGCACACGCCACAGCTGAAACAGGAAGGTTATGGGAAGACAATAAGGAAATGCTGCAGTAGGGTAATTGGATTACAACTGAGTAATTAACACCTATTAACTCACAGTGGTCCATTGACAGTAGCTAACAAGGCTGCTAGTAGCAACCTGCAGAACAGGAAAGGGGAGGTGCCGGATTGCAAAGAAAAGAGAACTGTCACAGCAGAGCAAAGCAAACCTGCAGTAGATCGGCTATAGAACACATTTCGCAACACAATCCTAGGTTGGGAAAGTACAAAACAAGAAAGCAGGCTGCTGGATGCATGCCTGACAATGGGAGGGGAATCAGTTTGAAAAGTGCAGGCAAGGGCAAGAGGCGATCCATGGCAGCTAAATGTAATTCAACACCAAAGGCACCAGAATAGCAGTACCTGCGGTAAAACACATAAGTAAGATAACCTGCAGCTTGGATTGTACATACACACCCTATGACATCATCAGCTTCCAAAGCACAATAGTATAAAGTGTGAAGGCACCTCACACACACTTGTGTATTCCCAAACACTGCACCATCGATGTAAACAGATGGGGAACTTTTACAATGTACATGTTGGGAGCTGCCATAGCTGTGATTCATCAGCATGTGTTGGAGACTGAAGGTGGTGTGGAGGATGATGCTGACAACCACCTCAGGCACCGGAGGAGGAGAAGAGTGTTCAGACCAAGGGTAATCTACCAGGGGCTAGATGATCTGGAGATAGTAGAGCATTACATGGTGGACAGGGACATCATACAGCAAATCATTGAGCTGTGCCGGCCACGCCTCAGAGCCAGAAACAACAGAGGGGAACCCATCCCAGTGGACACGAAGGTATGTGTAAGCTTGAGAATACTAGCCACAGGTACCTTTCAAAGGCCAACTGGAGATATCATGGGGATCTCACAGGCATCAGCATCCAGGGTACTCCATCAGTTCCTGGATGCCATGTTACCACATGCCAATGAGCATATATACTTACCCCGAACTCAGGAGGAGTTGGCCAGCAATATGCGCCTCTTCCACCATGTGGCAGACTACCCGGAGGTACTGGGTGCAATAGACTGCACGCACATATATATCAAGCCACCACCCAATGAGCATGGTAGGCACTACATAAACAGCAAGGGATACCACTCCATCAACTGCCAGGTTGTGTGCAATGCTCAGAGCATTATCATGGATGTGTGTGCTGGCAGCCCTGGAAGCTACCACAACTCCCACATCTGGCAGGACCTCACAGCTGTACCAGGTATTTGTCAGGGGGGACATCCCTTATGGCCACCTTGTGGGGGATGCTAGCTATGCGCTGGAGCAGTGGATGATGACTCCCATCAGAAATGCACACACACCCATGCAAGAACGCCATAATGAGGCACACGCACAAACCAGAATCATCATAGACTGTGTGTTTGGGATGCAGAAATCATGGTTCCATTGCTTGGACATATCTGGTGGAGCCTTGCAGTACTCTCCAGGCACATGTGCCCATATCTTCATAGTATGTGCCATGCTACATAATATGATCCTGCGGAAACAGCTGACATAATGGTGAAGGCCCTCACAGCCCACCGCAATTGCCAAGGGCACCACAGGCACAGAGGGATTCAGACCATGAACACCCTGTGACAGCCTCAGTAGGCAGATGGAGGCATGCCCAATATATCCATGCCTTGGCAAAGAGGGAATGTATAGCACATACACTGACAGTGTAGGCCCCTACGGACTGACACACTTCTCCACCTGCACACACATGCACACACAGTAAAATGGATGGCACACACACATGACCACCTGTAAATTGTCATGTATAGGTGGTCTACTATGTGCATCCTACATAGGCAGCTCTCAACTATTGCACACACAACAGCTATTGGTACAAAGTAAATCAACACCTGAACAGTAAATTAAGCTAACAGCATGTGTTGATACTGTATGTATAGGTTCCTAGGTACATCGGTAGGTACATGCTTAATTGTCAGAGGCCATTCATAAGCCTAGCCAAAATGTGTCTGCTGTCACCACCCCATTGATTAACTAACTGTCCCTCCATGGAGCAGAGCCAATTGTGGGATCCCTGGGGTGTAACCACTGTTCCCCACCCACTCTGCAAGGATTCCCTGGTGTGTTAATGAGGGGCTCCATATAATGTAATCTGGGATGTAGTTCCAAAGCATGGGGAGTACCCATGACAGGTATCTGTCACCCCAGCATTCTCCAGTTATGGTTGTGGTAAGGTGTAGCACATTACAGTCTGTGGCTCACTGTGACATAGATTCCCATAGCTGGAGCAAATCCATTAAGCATTACTTGGACATACCATTAATAGGTATCATCCATATGTAAACTAACTGAGTTACACATTTGTTTGCAGTATGGAGGAACAGCTGTAGTACAGTCTACATACTAAACACCATAACACTTGTACATATCCCAGATGCCCCATTGGTAAAGCCACTGACTGTCTCGTGCATGTGCCCGGTTCCACGACCTTCAAGGGCTGTTAAGTAAAGTCCGATGTCCCGAATAATGGATGTTGGATGCAGGTCATTAGAGCATGTTTAAGCACATGTTAGCGAGTTTTGCACCGGTAAGTGCCGGTAAGTGTCATTTAAACATGACTACATGGATATGCGCAACACAGGTCTAACCTTTTTTAAATATCGCACAGATCATGGGCAAAGCTGCCAAGAACCACTGAAATGTGCATTATTTACCCTTGTACTAATAGTGCCTGCTCTGAGAGGTAAAACGACCACTGCCAGGAGTAGAACACGCAACCATGTACACAATCTTCACAATAACCTACCACTAAGCTACCTGAGATGTACCAACGACAGGTGTGTATTGTGACAGGTTAAAACACAAAAGGGCGGAGTTCGGGAAATAGTATACACCGCCATGTACCCAACGAAAGGTGTATTCTCTCTCTCTCTCTCTCTATATATATATATATATATATATATATATATATATATATATATATATATATATATACATATATAATATAGAGAGAGAAAGTGTGATAGAGAGATATATGTTGATATATATGGATATACATATATATGCAAATATATAAATAGGTTAACAACATCTACACAACCATGGAGGTACATATAAATAGGATACTACTAAATACAGAATGCTTTACATACTGACACGCATAATTACGAGGCTCAAAGACCGAAAGACCACAGTACCAGAACACTAGAACCACAAGTACTATTATCACGATGTTAAGGGACATTTAGTTAGTGCTTCTGGTGCTGCAGTCCAGGTAGGTACTGTGTCTAAGTGTGTTTCTGATTGCTGTAGTGTGTGTAAGTGTGTGTTCTGAGTGTGGTGTGTGTTTCCGGGGGACTGTAATGTTTGTGTGTGGGTTTGCTTCGTGTGTCTGTTTGTGCTATCTCAGAGGTAGATTATTACAGTAGGTGTGGTGTGGGGGGCGCAGCCACCCACATGGAGTGTGTATGGGGGCATGGCCACCTGGCCATATGTAGTGTAGGATGGTTTGTTTGGATGTGATGGGTAGCAGTGTGCCTGTGTGTGTGTTCTGTGTTTGTGTTAGTTCCGGGAGTTTGACTATCGCGAGTTTGAGTGTTCGATATTGTGGGGTTTGGGAGTCTGGGAACGGTAATGTGGTTGTTGGAAGTGTGTGCATTACTGAATCAATGGGTATGCCGTATACAGCGGTTGAAGTCTTCAGATATGTGCATAACATGGACCATAGCAATCACACATTCCACCACGACCAAACGTTATGAACAAAGGATATGGAGAGTATATATGTCTATACACTATTACAAATATGTGCTATGGGCATGAGCCAAAGATAGGGTTACCACCTGTCCCACCTTGCGAGGGGCAGTCCCTCTATGTGCGGTAGTGTCCTGACCAAAATGAGTACAAATACTAATGTCCTACAATCTCGAGACATTTGACATGTTCCATATTTAATGTAATTGTTGCATAAAATAGTCATCTGTATCTAAAATACCTACATGTAACAAGAAACAGGATAAGCAAGTAAACCGCTACAAGAATATAAGCTTTTATATAGGCATATGTGTAAAGTTCTATACTTTGTACTAACCGTGGGTATGTGTCAGCCTCTAAAATCCAATGTGTGTCCTGCAAATGTCCCACTATGGCCATTTGAAAAGGTGGCAACCCAAGCCAAAGAGGTTCAGTCACCAACACAACTCCAATGAGTGCAAATATCTGTGACAGAAATACATGAGACAGCTTTCATGTAGCAACATTTCATTACATACCGATGTATTTCCGAAGGGATTGAAGGACAAACATCACCTGCATGCTATACAGGGACAAATTAACAATGGCTTAATGAATAAGCCTGCAATAACCATAGTATTAGTCTACTAAAGGATAGGTCTTCAATTAGGGAAGGAGCCCTCACACACATATCGAATATGTATAAATGCAGTTCCTACACACCTGCATCTGCTATGTACACCCACCTACATCTCCCCCACACCCGAAACAATTGCAATACAGACTGTAATAACATCACAAACATCCACTCACTCTCTGACATCTGCAGAAGCCTTAACATACCTTGTGAGAGACACACTATAATGGCCCTATGTGAAATTGTTGCTGTTGTATAATGGAACAGACGCCGATGTTACAGGGCTTGATTGCAATAATCCCGTATCAGACGGCTGATATAACAGCTACACTCACATGTA
Organism: Protopterus annectens; assembly: GCF_019279795.1. NCBI lineage: Eukaryota > Metazoa > Chordata > Ceratodontiformes > Protopteridae > Protopterus > Protopterus annectens. The sequence continues at coordinate 1,335,831,297 of NC_056731.1, forward strand.
GAACTACATCCTCTAGCCATTACATACAATCCACGGGGGCCATGAAGTTAATATATCTCTGTGTGTCTCCATATAGCTGTTGCAATTCATCACAAACAACACATCCAGGCTGTCTTCCTCGAAGGTAGGGCAAAGGGACAACGCCCAAGTGGAGTATTCAATTATACCCCACTGTTGCCATGTCATTGGCTAATAGAGTAGCTGCACAGCTGATGAGCATGTAATCATCTACTCCGGAACACCAATTGGTGGCAGGATACCACACGTTACTGATATTGAAGTATAAAAGGATGGCTTGTCATATATTCAAACCGTATGTACATATGAGAAAAACATTACAACAGAAAACGAATAGGACTTATTATCGTCAACTCAGGATACTAATAAGGTATGTAGAACACTCAGTATGTTAGTGTATGTAGTACCTGTTCTGTATTAATTAAAGTGTACGCAATGCATATAGTGGGAAAAGGTATTATGTAGTGATGTATTGTTGAGCATAGTAATGCTCACAAAAATTGTGTGTACTGCTGTGGGCCACAAGGTAAACACCTCATACACCACAAGGGATGCTATATAAGGACTTTAAGCACAACAATTTCACTCCAGCCACTGTCAGTGGCAGGGTTTGTCCAACAAGTACGTGCCATAACAGGGGATAGTATATGTTGATATACTGTAACAGTAGGAATATATATGATTATATAACTGAGAATAACATGTCTAAGGTGGTCCTGCTGTGCAATTATGATTTGCATTGTGGGATATTGTAGCAAAAATGTGAAATGTACAGTATTGTAGGTAGATATGTCTAACATTTTACATAGCATTACTGTTATGTTATGCAAGCATCAGGTATGTCTATTGGCATGTACAATACACAATAACAGGATACATATGACTTGTACTCACCAGACAGTGTATCAGCATGATAGATAATTGAAATGGAAGAGCTAGTCAATTATCCATGCACAAAGGACATGTAATAGCTTCATAGGTTCATAGATAGGTACTATGCTGTCTGGCCAAGGCCATTTGTAAGCCTAACTACAGTGTTTTCACTTGCGGCATCTCCCTAGGTTAGTGTCCTGTGCCGGTGAACAGCAGAGCCATTTGTTTCCTGCACCTCTGTACAGCAGAGCCACTGCAGTGATCCCTGGTGTACATGTCTGTCTCCCATCCAACCATCGAGGAATCTCTTGAAGAGTGCTAGTGAGGGTCCCTGCCTGATGTACATAGGAATCACGTTCCAAAGCATGGTACATGTACAGGTCAGGAATGTATCCCTCCAGCACGTCCTAGTCATCATTGCATTTAGGTACATATCCCAGAGCATGTGGCTCTCAGTAGCTTTTGCTTATGTGGAGCATATCCATCAATATTGTTTTGGACATGGGCCTTGTATGTTCAGCAGAGATCACCTCTGTGTATGCAGTATGCAAATGAGTACAGTTGGGGTTTCTGGAGTTGGGCTGCATACATCATCCTTCGGAGGTCAGTATTCCTCTTGGTGTGGTAATGTTGTGGTATTTAAAGCCGTTGCTGTTGTCTCGTAAGGTACATCCCAAATGGGGTGTTGTACCCTTTAATGTGTTTCATAAGTCATGAGTAGAAGCACAATGGCTGCCTTTGTTCTGGCTACAAACCCATTAGAGATTAGGGTGGCCACGTAGAAGGATATCCACACCACCTTGGCAATATGGTTATCAAAGGGGTGAATGCTATCTACTTGGGTTCTAAGATCCCTTATTATGTCTTATGTATGTAGGGGACTACCACCTATGTGATAGCCCATGGGTGATTGGTGTAATCCAAAGGGGATGTCAATGCACCTTGTGGCATGCAGCTTGAGGTCATGTTATTGACACCAGGTATCCGTCCCAGTGACACCCTTATGGAGGGTGTCTGTATCAGCTAGTGAATCAATCATGGCCCCTAGTTTGCAGTCATCTGCAAATCTATTCAGGGTAAGTCCTGCTGAGCTAGCCTGTACCTCAGTGAAACATATACCGAACATGAGGGGCCCTATGACCGAGGACTGGGGGACGCCAATTATAGCTGATTTACAGTAGGAACTAGGGTATGCTACCCTCACTGTGTGGGTTCTGTCCATGAGCCACTTTGCACAACATCTCATGATGTAGGGGTTGATGTGCAGGTAGATGTGTATGTTGACAATACCAGAATGGGGACGGTGTTGAAAGCCTTTGAGAGGTCAAGGTAGGCTGTGTGGACCTCCTTATACTCACCTGCTGCCTTGATAACTGTCTCAAAGGACTCCACCAGGTTTAGGAGGCATGGTCTGGCCCTAACAAATCCAAACTGGGTTGGATCAAAGGTGTGGAGGCCACCAACATCTCTGTGAATGAGATCCATGATGATGTGCTCCATAGCCTTGCAGAACAGTCTAGTCAGGCATATAGGGCAATAGTTCCCCTGGTCCATTGTAGCGCCACCTTTGTGGAGTGTGATAACTGTTGCTGTGCACCATTCAGGGGCCACAATGCCTGATGCAAGGCTATTAGTGAATATGGTGCCCAAGTGGGGAGCCATTTCATTCTGAAGTTTGTGGAAATCGCAGCCTGGGATGTTGTACGGTCACATGGATGCTGTGTTCCTGGCTTTAGAGAGTGCAGCTTTGAACTGCATAGTTGTGATCACAGGGACTCTGCATCATTCCTGTATAGATATGGGCCCTTTAGGGTGTGAGAGGGGTATAAAGGTAGCACTGAACCTATCTGCCGGCAGTGGACCACCAGAGTGGCGTCCATTTTCTGGTGGGTACCATCATGGCTCTGTTTGTGATAGCATGATCCATGCAGTCATGTAAGTGCTAATTAAGTGCAGTTGTGTATAATTCAGCGGTTGTAACTGTATTGTCCATCTGCACGGGTGTCATGACGTTTACTACTGCTGTCATAAGAAGCCTGAAGCTAGCTTTGTAGAAATATTGTACTGTGTTTTCCATAAAGGGTGTGGTGCTGGGATGTGGATAACAAGGGTGATTAGCGTACGTTCGGATCTGACCAACGAGGAGATAACCCCAGGTGTGGAACACCAGTCACACATGTTGGTAATGACCAGGTCTAGGATATTGTTGGCCCTGGTGGTGGTGTGGATAAGTTGATCCAGGCGATTGGAGGTTATGAATCCCAGAAAGCATTGGCCTAATGTGTCAGTACATGAGTAGGTATCCCAGTTAATGGTGGGGTAGTGTCAGTCGAACATCAGCAGTGTCTGTTTGAACCCTACTTTCCAGTACACCAAGAAGTGAGGACTCTTAACCGTGGGGTATGGTTTGGAATCTGTAGAAAGCTACAATTTGTATAGCAGTTATGGTCAAAGTTAGTTGCACTTGGATTACCTCTGATGCATTGTGCTAAGCAACCAGCCTGGAGGTGTGGATATCCTTGGGAAATATGGACACACCTCCGCTGTGGGTGTACCCATCCTGGTTACATGACTGAAAGGTGTGGTATGAGTAATAGCCTGGTAGTGCAGGGGTGCTCTCAGGAGCCTAGAAGCAGGTCCCAGTCACTGCACAGACATCAAAGTGTCCATTACAAGGAGTGCCTTGGGTGAGTGTGTTTGAGATGAAGATGTTAAGCATTGAGTAGCATTACCCTCAGGTTTTGCTTGCCTGTTCCTGTTATGGTGGTGAATATGTTATTTGAACCATGCCTAAAACAAGCACTATAGGAGCAGCAAGAGCCTTAGCCATTATCCATAATCCCAGGGCTGACAGGTGCAGGCCATCTGTGCCAAAGCATCGTGTTCTGTCGACCATGTCATTCAAAGCAGACAGGTACAGGATACCCTTGGAATGACACCAGAAGCATAGCCAATTGTTGAAGTAAATAATTCTGTCCTTGTACTGCATTATCAGTCTGGACAATGGCCGAATGCTACTCAGGGCTAGGGTGATACCTGCCTGGGCTACAAGATCGGAGAGCTATTCCATGTCTCTTTACATGTAGTCCAGGAAGGTACATCTCAGGGCATTCACACTAACATGGAGAATGACACAGTCATATTGTACCTGTTAGGAGTGACCTGAGTGCATAGGTTATGTTGCGGATCCTGTTACCCAACAGGCAGCTGACAGTAACTATCACCTTGTGTAGCCTGCTGAGTGTGATATCAGTGTGACCACCTATAGAGTCACCTATGACTAGTGTGTTGGGTACGTTATATCACCCTATTGGCTGTGGTTGAGGAGCACACTGAGTCTGCGGGCTATAAGTAATGGGTGTTTTGTTGGGTGATGGGGGCTGCCTGTGTTTCTGCTTTGGAGTTCTCTGTTGCCTAGACAGAGTAGTATTGAGAGGCTATGCAAATGTTGTAGTCTTACTATGTGTGGCCTGTGGTGGGGGAGATCTAGTGAGACTATGTAATGAGTGTGGTGTGGTGCAAATGTTTAACATCCCCACATGATTGTCAGGTTCAGTCTGTGTTGGAAAGAGCTTTACCTCCAGCATGGCTAGATATGTGCATCTCCCACAGGTTGTAGTGTTGTATGTTAGGAGGGGAGTATTGACTGTGTACATGAGACAATTTCTATATTGCCTCATGATGCCCATATTCATCATACAGACAGGCGATAACACTGGGAATTGACACTTGGACATGCCTGAATATTTAACCATTTCCCACTAGATATGTGAGGAAAGTGTGTACAAGAGCTGTTTTACTCTAAGCAAGTGGGAAATGTAAGTACAAACAGTGTTTACCTGTAGGTAATGAGGAGGATTGAGTGCTATAGTAATGAGTCGCTCATGAAGTGCTTACATGTTCTGAACAAGTGCTGAGCATGAATAAGCAATACAGATAGGGTGTTGGATAACATAAACACACTATCCCCCAACAGGTACACAATCACATATCCATGAATACTACAGAGCCCCTGTAACCATAACTATGATAGTACAAGGTGCACTCAGGCTGCATGGGACCTGTCCACATCCCTGGTTATATCATACACATATGGCAAAACAGTTTGCTCTACACATACACATCATGTAAAACATAGCTTCATGTCAGTCTGTGAAAACACTGAATGGTGCACACCAACAGTTATCACAACCCACAAAGTGGAGACACCACTCATAATGAGAGGCACTGCACTACTACCCTGCTGAGTCTGGTCTGAAAGTCCATGAACCTTAATCAACGTATATGTTGTTAGCAGTACAGATGTAGATGACAGTACGGATGATTTCACACTGCATATCATACCTGTAACAGGTCATAGGACATCATCACCCATACTGTGTTCCACCTACACTCAGTATACTAGATGTACCTTTGCATGTCACAGGAGTGTTCTGCCAGTGGACTGTTGACAGAACCAACACTACAAAAGGTGTCTGAGTAATATGTGCATATCACACCAGTGGCAGCTACAGTAAAACAGGGTTAATTCATTGTACTCCCCCTCATTGTAGCCCATACCACACAGACAAAAGGGAGGCATCTGCCTATGTAAGTATGTGAATGGCTATGACCTAGGAGCAATAGCTGACTCAGTGTTGTGGACAACATACAGAATGGGCTTTGTGGGTGAGGTGTGTGACATATGTGCACAATCTGACAGCTGCATATTGCATTGTCACCACTAGGTTAATAACCCTGTACCCATGAACTACCACCTAGGCAGTGGTCAACATAATGGACACAGTGTGTAAGGGATGGTGCTGTGCAGTTTACCTCCCTGAGCTACTGAAGTCAGCAAGCCTATTGGGTAGTCATAAGAGGCAACCCTAGTCATGACAGGGTGCCATCCATGAACATGGAGATCATTTTACAGCCATGCTCATCACTCAAGTGACCAATATCAGATCACATATCACCTTTAAGGGGTATTGCCCATGTTTGGATGGGCAACACCAGCCTTCACAATCCTCATCTCCACTATGTAGCATGATGCCTACCCCTGCATAAAGACATGTCCAACACTGTGATGTTGGACATGCTACACATACATATCCTGATCTGAAATACATACGTCAAGGACATCCACCTTCCTAGTACAAGGATCGCCACATGCTGGACAGATCCTTGTGCCATACACATTACATACTCCTGCCATACTATGCAACCCTGTCCAGCAAAGCTGCACATTTCACCTCTGTCAGACATGGTGTGATGACCGCATGGTAGATGTATCATTAACCGTGTAGATCAGTTATGTGGCACTGCTTCACCTGGCGCCAGAAACATGGCTGTCAGCTACAGCTAGATAACCTTACATCCTAGGCTCATACATGGCTCAGGGCATACAGACTACTACATGACCTTGGCCATAGATGATATAGTTGATAACCATCCCTGCAAATACCATCAGGCTAGCCAGTGTCCCATGTGTATCACATGTGCAACACAGGCAATACATGGCAGGATGCTGAACTGCTGTACAGTGCCATGTAGATGTATATGGCAAAACACATGCATGTAAAGGCGTCCATGTGCATGTCTGCATTGTCACAGGTCATGTCTGTTAAGGCAGTATATGTGTTGATATGTGACATATACACAGCATCAAGATCGACAGCATTAATGTGGACACATCCAGGCATGTGCTGATAGGTAAGAACACCAGTACAGGCAAACAGACATGCCCACATCAAGACAGCATCCACATGGAGTATGAGCAATGTAATCAGGTGACACACATATATGGTGATAGTATCCAATCCCCATTGGGTGTCACATGTGTGTGACACAAACATGTCAGTGGTGTCAGTGTCATGATGATTTGCAAAGACAACTGTTTATATGTAATAAATGTGATGCACATGTATGTGCAGCTGTATCTCTGTGCATCTCTGAGATACTGTGACCTGTCTCCATCATTATGTTTTCCAGATATGCCACGAGCAAGGCTCCCAGCCTATACCTGCTTGGAGGATGAGGCCCTTATACCTTACCTCCAAGACAACTATGATGTCCTGTTTAGCCATGTGCCACAGGATGCACAGCAGCTGGATGACCTGTGGCAGGAACTTCACAGGAGGGTTAATGATGTGGGTGGCCATAACTGCACATACCAGCAGGTACGCAGACACTGCATGGACCTGATCAGACGTGCAAAACAGCGTGTGAATGCAATCACCAGGGAACAAGGTGCAATAGGTGGTGGGCCACCAACCCAGCCCCCACTCACACGTACCAAGGAGCTACTGGCCAACCTGGGGACACCATCAGAACAGAATTTACAAACCTTAGCTGACATTGTGGAGGTGGGTGTCTCTCAACCACCGAGCCTGGAGTTGCCTGGTAAGTCACTACTGCACATATAACTATTATATCCCATATAGTTGCATGTGCCACTGTACAATATGTAATGTAACATCATATGCAAAACATGTATACACACATGCCACATACTATAGTATGCTACTCTGTGTATGCACACATGTGCATACTCCATAGTATATCCTATTGTACTGGTGAATGTGTTAATATGCACAATGCACCCTGTAGCTGTCATACAGGCATGGATAATGATCATACTTCTGTGTCACCCCTATATAGGTACCTCTGGCATTCCGCTGAGACAGAAGGCCATTGCAGGTGAGACAGTTATAAGTATCAGGCATGTTAATGCACAGATCTATTCACCATGTGGCCAGTTAACACATGTACACATAATGTATGGTCCGGTCACAATATACAGGTCACATCTGCAATCCATCACAGTGGCTACCCATGTGCAGTACTTACAAACTAAGTGAAACACTGACATGAAACCTCAGAAACTGTCATTGATAGATGTGTGGACAGCTGTGCATACAACGGTGGAGGTGTTGTTCAGTGTAGGAACATGTACTATACATCAGAACTACACATGTGGGGTACACAAACAGTACTACACAGTGAGCTGGAGTATGGGCAGCCCACAGGATTCACCATTGTGGATTATGCCCCTGCTATGAGTGTACACCTTGTGATGTGCCATCTGACATGTCCATGAGATGTAGTGGGCCGGCTGCAACATTGTCTCACTATCCCGTAAAACATATCCCACATACCAAACATACAACCCTTTGTCTGCATAACCCTGTGGACAGTGGAGTATATGACATCTATGGGTGTATGTCGTATGGGACAACACAGACATGTGAGATAGACGGCCAACACAACCGTTTGGCCAACACATGTTCACACGTGGCCATGGAGGATGGCCAGAGACGTGTAGCAACACACAGTAGTTGTGATGTGTTTGTGTGTACACCCTGTTGTACATTGGCTACACATGGTCCAATTATAGCCTTTGTTGAATGGTTATATTGCAGATGTGGAACACTGGACATCCTACAAGCCTGTGCACAGCTTGTGGAGGCGTAACTTCATTCGACCACATAAGATGTGTTGAACATCATGACTGTGTCACAGCATGACAGTAGTCACCTGTACAGCATCCACATACATACACTGACAACCACATCAGGCCACAGATACAGTACATTTCCCTTGCTGCTGTTGGACATCACTGTCAGCCGTGCACCTCATGTGTGTGTGGTACACAAATGTCATGTGGGACATGGTGTATTGACAAGTCTGCCATGTGTGGACATGGTTGCCAGGCAGCTAAAATATGTTTGCAGATGTGCAGGTGTGTCATCCGTATGTCCTTTGGTGACCTATGTCACACATTCCACATCATGGTTTACTGTGTATACACCTCAGCGACGAGGGTCACAGTCCACAGTATATATGTATTGTGTATGCACACAGTCATGGCTATGCACTGTGTGTGTAATTCACACTGTATAGCAATAGAGACGCCTCATGATTCCATGCAATGGCACTGTGTCTGTACTTCACACTGTATAGCAATATAGACACCTCATAATACCCTTCAATGGTCATGCACATCAGCTAAATGTGCATTTTATCTGTTGGGCAGACAGACAACACTGCAATGTGACACCATTACCCCACTGTATATGTGACAGGACACCATTGTGTTAAACATGTATGCATGTCAATGCACATGTCAGCAAATTACATGTCATACTACATGTTAATGTCAAGGTCATATACCACACATCAGTCATGTGTACTGTTAACCTGTGCTGGTCCACATGGTGTAACTCAGGGATGCATGCTTACTACCATAATTGTGTGAAATGCATGGCTTCTGCTATGACACATGCTTGCTGTTGTGTGCAACCCAGGGATGTATGATAACTACCACTATTATTGTCTGAGCTGCATGCCGTCTGTTGTATCACATGCATGTTGCATGTCTTCTGTCAAATCACATGCATGGTGTGTGTGTGTGTGTGTGTGTGTGTGTGTGTGTGTGTGTGTGTGTGTGTGTGTGTGTGTGTGTGTGTGTGTGTGTGTGTGCGTGTGTGTGTCTGTATTGTAATGTAGAGTCTTTGTTTGCCTTCACAGGTGATGTAGGTGCGTTACCCTCCTGTGGTCCATCTGATGTTAGTGTCCCCACAGACTCTAGCAGTGATGATGAACATATACTTGAGGCACAGGCAGAGTTGTCAGGGGCTGAATCTGTGCCATTGGTTGCCATTCCACCTATATGCCCCTCATCCCCACACACAGATCTCATGCCAACACATATCCCATCACCAGTGGCCATAGAGGAAGGACAGTTAGCGTGTGGTAGCTTGGAACAGGAAAGTGTGGTGCCTATGGAAGGTGTGTATTCACACCATGTTGTCAGGCAAATTACTGGAGATGGGCCACACAGGCATGTGGCCAGTGCTGCTCATAGGAGGACCTATGGCCGACATGCCCCTGCAGGACAGAGCGCAGCAGCTGGTGTCACCAGATGCATGTTTAGACTGTAATGGTGGCACAGGCACAGGCACATGCTGAATGGCAGAACAGAGAAGGGCAGAGGCTTCAGTGGGCTGTTATTCATTCTTTAAATGAACATCCAGGCATTGGCAAATGCTCAACAGCAGATTGCTGAGGTTTTGGACAGACAATTGGGTGACATGGTTGGAATCCTTGACCATGGCATGACAATCTGTGAGTGTGAGCTGTCTGTGCTGGAACATCTGGTAGGAGTGAGGCATCGGGCACATGGACGTAGGCCAGCTATGTCACCTGGTGCAGGTCTGCATGAATGAGCTACCTCACATGCCCGCTCCCATAGTGGTGGTAGCAGCAGTAGTGCAGCTGGTGCTGCGCTGTCCACACCTGAACACAGCAGGCCATGTGCATGTGGCCCTGGACAGTCCCAATGGGGACACGGTTCCAGTGGACATGTTTCATCGGACAGTACCCAATCTGCACCTCTGCCTGGTAGTGCCCGTGCAACCCCTGGCAGGCACAGGTCACGTGGCCATGGCTGAACACTGTGAGCTGTAAAACCTGGTCTGTACAGTCTGGAGCTGTCAATAATACCCCTGTGTAGGCCAGACACATGGCAGAACTGTGTGCACACATACACACACACCAGAAACATCTGTAGGGCACCACAACACTCACATGCATAGCAACCACACATGGTCAATTAGATCACAGGCCCTAACCCACACACATGATGTCATCCACTGGTTCAGCCTAGGCCCCTGGCAAACATTATCACCCTGTGCATATGATGATGCCTGTGCCACATCCCTGTCATCCACACCATCGGTGCAGGGACATGCTCATATGGTCTGATGCACAGGGTGAACAGAACAGAGAGATAAGTGTAGATTACAATTGTTGTGTACTGTTGACACGCAGCAGACATACCATGTAGTACAGCTTTAGAATGCATTGTTTTCTGTTCACATTATGTGTCTTGGTAACAACAGTAACAGCATGTTGGTAATGATGTCCTGCTTCCCTCCTTCAGGTCTAATTGCATGTGTCGTTGAGTGCCAGTGTTTGCAGTTTCCCATGTGTAAATGTGGACTACTCACAGGTATGTATAGCAATACCAGCATGCTGTTTGTAGCTTCAACCTCACTGTTAGAAAGGCTGACATTCCAAAGATGTCTACACATCTGCTGATCCAGGAGCATGGGAGCTGTGTACTAAGCTACAGTGGCTAGAGACATGACATCCATACTGGGTGACATCACAGGTACAGTTACATGGGGTGGGGATTTTATATAGCTGTCTAGCTGATGACAAGGGTAGAGGCCAGTTGATAGCTTGAGGCCTCACTGTGTAGCAGTAATACACATTCACATTACAGGATGAGAGCAACTACACAAACACACACACACACACACACACACACACACACACACACACACACACACACACACACACTCACATGTATTCGTACACATGTATTCAGACACACAGTAACACGCCCACACTCACGGGGTCAATGACACTGTAACACACACACACACACACACACACACACACACACACACACACACACACACACACTTGATAGTATTAAGGTGAGAACCGCTGCCTATATGGTAATCACCATTACAGTACTGTGCACCCACATGATGGAACACAGAGAATAAACATGTACAGGTAGTCAGTAATGCCTAAGATCGAGGGCATCAACAGGGTAGAAGATTGCATCACCTGGAGGGGTTAGGGGTCCTATCTGTTCACTATGGTAACATACATCCTCACTCCATGGACCAGACAGCCATACATACATACACACACACACACACTGTGGAGTCCACAATTGAATGCACCTATGTCATGCACATACGGCTAGCTCACATGTGTGTGATACACACCACACCCCTGCCTATGTCATGCTTTCTACACTGCAGTATTTACAGATCTCTACAACAGTGTACAGGAGTGTGAGTAACAATTGGGATGTATTCCCCACCATTACGTGGCATATATGGACACACAAGCAAACACACAGGGTAGTACTGTGAATCAAACACCTGCTATCTTATGATATGTATGACAGACATGCAGCAGCATTGCCCACATTACAATGTGTACCGATGCTACCTTTGGCAATTGTGCTGATATATGCACACAGGAGGTCTTAAGTGTTACAGGTGTCAAGTGATTTACAGTCAGTGACACCCTGACTGCTGTGTAGGTTGTATGTCTTCCCCTTCAATTAACAGAAACATAGCTTAGTGTTTGAACATGTTATGGTAGGATGGCTTGTGACACACCTGTGAGTTGTCTTCAGCAAACATCCATCTGCAAAGATGGCCCACCACTTAGTTATGTCCACACATCCGTCCATACCTAATGTACATCTTACCGTACTGTCAGTATATCACCATATACAGTTGGCAATGATGGGGCTGCAATGCAACTGCATGTTGTAGTAAGACACCCGTCACCTGCAAACATCAGCACACGCATGGTAGCTGAACGCACACCACTACATGTACATGTGTGTAGGTCCTACATTCCTGTCATTTAGCCATGTTTGTAGGCATTGCAATTGGTGGACATGTGTGATGACATACATGACACATGGACTGTTGTATGATATGATAGTTGTCATGGGTAACCAGTACAGAGGGAATGTTAACTCAGTCAACATTGATATCACACCTTATGTACTGTTAGCATTCAACAGCCATGGACCTACCTTCCATGTGCATGTGTGTAATTGCTGTAGCCACCTGTCTGCACAAAGGACAGCAACAGCTATGCTATGTACATATGTGTTTTGTGTGTGTGTGTGTGTGTGTGTGTGTGTGTGTGTGTGTGTGTGTGTGTGTGGCATGTACATATCCATGGCAGGTACATGTATGTCATATCCAAACATGAGGGTGTTTACTGGTGTACAAAAACAGTCATCTGTTACAGCTGTATATGACCCAGGGCCCCTGTTATGTGTACAGCTGACCTGGTTATGAACCATGGTATCATTGCATTGCATAACACATGATGCAGCTGTGTCAGTACATGGATAGTCTGCACAGTTGCTGTAGAGCTAGGTACAGTCCACTGGTCAGGGGTTACATGGTGTTGTACTAATATATGTTCTACCACACGTATGGATGTGTGTTGCTGGTCCAAGGGCATGGTGATGTTTGAGGGCTACATCCTAGAATGTGGCTTTTGACACTGTGATTTGCACCTGACACATCTGTGATGCCTTTTAAGGGTGTATTGGTCAGTACATGTGAGTGGCCTTCATGTACGTGGGGACACCACCACCTGGAATGGTCCGTAACGGTGTTATGGCCCACATGTCTGTATCTGAGGTATACGGTGGTAGTGCTATTGTGCACAACTGAGCCTTCAGCCAGGTGTTCCTCACTGCACAGATGTCAGTATTCCCCATTGTTGCATTTACATTGGGCAGCTGTGATTATGAATGCTACACATCTAGCACTGTTTAGCATACACATACAATGCAGTTGTCCTCTAGGTGTCAGGGTGTTAACCTGGTCTCAGGACATACATCTATGAATGGCACTATATGGGCGAAGTAGCCACTCCTGGCAGGACATCACCACAGGTGGTATTAGTGTGCCAGGTTAAGATTGGTACATCTAAGGTGACGGACAGCAGCAGACATTGTGTAGAAGACCGGTATCAGATATATGTAGTGCAGCATTCATGCTAACAATGACAACTATCGACATCAGAGTCCATTACAATGTGTTGTTCACATCTAACTGTAATAGCATGGCCACTGTGCCCTTCCGTGTTTAGAATCAGAAGCATGCAAAACAGCTCTTTGCTACTATGTGTGTGTGAGCATGCCCAGTATGACATTGTGTAGATGGACACATAGTGCATTCCAAACAAATGTGCTACTAAGTGTGTGAGCATGCCCAGTGACATCTTGTGTCGATTATGTGCCTCTATGTGTATGGGCATGGCCATTGTAACCCTGTATAGCTATAGTGGTGTGGTTGTCCAGTCAACAGATGGCCATACCCCACTTCAGGATGGATTCCTACATTGAACACTCTGGTTCACAGGTATGTACATCGTAACTGCCAGCATCCATGTTGATGTCCGCATTCCTAGAAGGCCATATTGACAGTCTTGAAAGGTGTAGTGTCTGTGGCGTGGCTCGTATCTATGTAGTATTGTAATAGTGGTCCATAGATAGGCAGTTGTTCTGATCACACCACTGGCATGTGTTTGTCTCCGTCTGCCTGGGGACAGAAATATGCTTTTAGACTGCTCACACTCCATACAATCCCTATCGCCGTCTTTTCCATTGCTGATGATGTCACCCACCTAGAAGTACACCTCTGGGAGTACTGTGTCCCAGTAATCTCGGAAGCGCATTCTGTAACTGCATAATGCTGTAGTGTGATAAGTTAGTTAGGTCTATGTTCTAATCCCAGCCATGCTGAGTGTGTGTGTGTGTGTGTGTGTGTGTGTGTGTGTGTGTGTGTGTGTGTGTGTGTGTGTGTGTCTCCATCTGCCTGGGGACAAAAATATGCTTTTAGACTGCTCACACTCCATACAATCCCTATTGCCATCTTTCCCATTGCTGATGATGTCATCCACCTAGAACTGTGCCTCTGGGAGTGCTGTGTCCCAGTAATCTCAGTAGCGCGTTCTGTAACTGCGTAATGCTGTAGTGTGATAAGGTAGTTAGGTCTGTGTTCTAATCCCAGCTATGCCAACTGTGTGTGTGTGTGTGTGTGTGTGTGTGTGTGTGTGTGTGTGTGTCTCCGTCTGCCTGGGAACAGAAATATGCTTTTAGACTGCTCACACTCCATACAATCCCTATCGCCGTCTTTTCCATTGCTGATGATGTCACCCACCTTGAACTGTGCCTCTGGGAGTGCTGTGTCCCAGTAATCTCAGTAGCGTGTTCTGTAACTGCATAATGCTGTAGTGTGATATGGTAGTTAGGTCTGTGTTCTAATCCCAGCCATGCCAACTGTGTGTGTGTGTGTGTGTGTGTCACCATCTACCTGGTGACAGAAAAATGCTTTTAGACTGCTCACACTCCATACAATCCCTATCACCGTCTTTTCCATTGCTGATGATGTCATCCACCTAGAAGTACACCTCTGGGAGTACTGTGTCCCAGTAATCTCGGTAGCACGTTCTGTAACTGTGTAATGCTGTAGTGAGATAGAATAGACAGGTAGGTGTTCTATTCCAAGGCATGACAGGTGTGTGTGTTTGGCATTCATATCCTATGTGTTGGTATCTCTGAGTGGCCAGCTCCAGGATGTGTTGAGGAGTTGTTTTCCTATATAGTGTCCATAAATGTCACAATCAGCCAAGAGACTGGGTTGGCAAGACATACACATACATTCGGCAATAGGTCTGATGAGTAATGTCAGCAGCCCTAATCTTACCCTTAATACAGTCTGAATCCATGTGACGCACAGAAACATACTTGCCTTGACAGTAACACCAGTAGATAATGCAGGAGGTGCATGTGGTTTGCTTTTCATTCTTGTCTAATGCTTTGGTGTCACATGGTCCGCTGTTGTGATATATATTCTATATCTACGTATGTGTGTGTATATGTGTATGTGTGTGTGTGTGTGTATATATATGTGTATCTATATATATATATATATATATATATATATATATATATATATATATATATATATATGTGGTATTTGTGCTGGATGATCTGTACGTGCTAACCTCAAATGTATGTATATCTGCCATGGCTTAGTGGTAAAGCACATCGTCTGTGGTGTGCAGGGTCCCAAGTTCGAGCCGTGCAGAGACTGGTGGTTTTGTTGCTGGGAAGAGCAAGGGACATCGAATACGGTGATAGTAAGGTGCTCTTAACCAGTTGCGTGTGGATCTGCACGACAGTAAGCAGTGGTTATTTTTGTGGAGGCTCAGTATGGGTCATGTAACTATGCATTAGAAGACAATGCTATGCAAATGAGGTGGAAAATAGTGAATCCCATTTATCCCCAGGGTGTGATGCAGATCCCAACAGTATATGTCTATAGATAGCTGGGTGCAGGACTCAAATATAGGTGAAAGCATGGGGGGGGGGGGTGTCAGGCATACTGTACGTACATTGGAGCCCTGTGTCTCGGGATTGCTCCTGCCTTAGCATGCCTAAGCTAGGGGTGTGTCTATAAATGCCTAATGCAATTGGGAGGGACAACAGCAGTAGGAGAGTAGTCAAGGTGAACAAGCTGGCCAAACAGGTGATAATTATCAAAATCAGCAGATTACAGGCCCAGCCCAGCCCAGAACACTGCGATAAAGTGAGCAAGTACCATACCCATGGGTTTTTTCCACACTCTAGACCACCGGTGTATACATGCGGGGAAATTTTACAAAACAATCCAATGAAATGAGAAGGGCTGCAGCAGGCAGCATAGACCAGCATGTGCAGGAGGCTGAGGGTGGTGAGGATGTGAATGCTGCCAAACAACCCTCAGTGAGGACACAGAGAAGACTGTACAGACACAGGATAACCTACCAGGGGCTACATGAGCTGGAGATAGTGGAGCACTATGGGGTGGACAGAGACCTCCTACAGCAGATTGTTGAGCTGTGCCGGCCACACCTGACGCATCGAACAGGCCGAGCGAAACCGATCCCAGTGGATACCAAGGTATGTGTAGGCCTAGGTATACTAGCCACAGGTACCTCCCAAAGCACAACTGGGGATATCATGGGGATCTCACAGGCATCTGCATCCACCAGTTTCTGGATGCCATGTCACCAAATGCCAGTGAGCACGTACATTTTCTCAACACACGTGAGGTGTTGACCAGCAATATGCATCTCTTCCACCAAATGGCAGACTACCCTGGGGTAGTGGATGCTATAGCCTGCATGGATGTATGCATCAAAGCACCACCCAGTGAGCGGGGTAGGGCCTACATTAACCGCAGGGGCATCCACTCCATCAACTGCCAGGTCATATGTGATGCTCAGGGCATTATACTGAATGTGTGTGCTGGCTGCCCTGGAAGCTATGACAATTCCAATATATGGCATCTGACACAGCTGTACCACACCTTTGCCAATATGGACATCCCCTACAGTCACCTAGTGTGGGATGCTGGGTACCCAGTGGAGCCATAGCTGATGACACCCATCAGAAATGCACACAAACCTGAACAACTACGCCATAATGAGGCACACGCACAGGCAAGACATATAATTGAGTGTGTGTGTTTGGGATGCTCAGGTCATGGTTTCAGTGTCTGGACACATCCGGTGGAGCCTTGCAGTATTCACCAGCTACATGCACCCAAATTGTTATGGTATGTGCTATGCTACACAATATGATCCTTTGGAAACAGCTGCAGCAGGAACAGCATGGGGCAGGGCCACACAGCCCCCCACCAATGCCAAGGCCTGTACAGGCACAGAGTGACTCAGAGGAGAAACTACCTGAGCCGGACCCAGTAGGCAGAAGGAAGTGTGCCCAGTATGACCTGGCCTTGGCAAAGAGGCAATGCATAGCATATGCACTGACACAGTAGGTACCCAGGGAATGTCACATGCTCTGACTCACACAGACAGTAAAAGGGATGCCAAACATGACACTACCTGTGCTCAGCCATGCATAGGAAGTGCACTGTGTGCATCCAACATAGGCAGCCCTCCAGCACCATCCTCAGGTCTGGCACACCCTCAAGGTAAGTCAATCAACCTACCAATTAGCAGTTGTATTAGAATGTGTTGTTACCTGTAGCTATGGTATGAATGTGAGCATGCAAGGGAATTTGGTGGCCGAATGTTAAGGCAGCGGACAGTAGACATCCATAGTGGCACCATGGCATCTGTAGCACATACAGGGGTCACCATAGTAGCCAGTAGTACACAGGGTGTCCTAACCCACTGCGGGTAATGGGCTGAGCATCATGTGTCCATACAGCCCACACAAGTCTCAACCAGCTGGGTAGGTGTAGACCAACACAGACAAATGCTGTACAATGACCTTTGAATATGCCCAATGGATGACCCCCCCCCCCCCCCCACAGACACACACAGACAGACTACAGCAGGCCAGGCAGTTGGATGTAGGTTGTGAAGGCTAGGATGTTTTAAACTAATATGTTGGTAATTAAAGCTAAGATCTGGAGTACACTGGTATGCCTCTATCTAGCACAATAGGTAGGTCTACACACTGAAATGGAGTACCTGACATACTCGTACAGTAGTAGCAAAAGTGTACAAGTGTCAGCTGTGCCCCCCTTCCAATGTACACATGTAACAGTCAGGTGCACCCCCCCCGGTGCTGTGTAAGAATATGGATACAGTCGGATGTCCCCCCACGCTGTGCAGAAATGTAGCAACAGTCAATGTCACATGACCGATGGATACCCTGCAGACACAGCATGCCACTTGTCAATGTACAACGCAGAGGTTGGTACCACAGTACTGACTACCTGGACGTGTAACACATGTGATCCAGTTGATCATACTGGGCATGCGCAAACACATGAAGGTATGACGGCAATGTCAGTCGACATCATGTGGAACAGTCATACTGGGCATGCTCACATGCGTAAACACAAGACGGCCAGGTCTGCAAACAACAGTGGTCCGGACATA
>NC_056731.1:1335857192-1335892192 GCF_019279795.1 Protopterus annectens
CCACTTGGTATAACTATCAACACTGCATTAGAATACGGGCACGGGGTTTTAAATGTCATTTGTTCGAGGGATGGGGACTCAATATTCAGCTACGTGCATTCGTGTTTGCTTCTTATTTTTGTGTTTGCAAGACTGTCTTGCATGCTTTGCATACATTTCAGTATCCACGGACACTGGCAGGTGTGATTACTGCTGGAGGCAGGCTGTAATATTCAGCATTTTAGGTTGCACATAAATAGCCAACATGTCCACGCCTCCGTGCGGCGCTTCGACACGCCCCATGCACTCGTGCACGTTTCCTATGCACATGGATGTGGTGGCAGCGCACCTTCAATAATATGCATATGGAGCTACTGTGCCATCTCTATGCTGCATGGTCGGCGCAAGCCTAACACCGTCCTTGCACCGAGCTTCATGAATTCTGGGGTGTGTGTTTATTTTTCATAACCTTCTGTCAACAAAACTCAGTGAATAGTTTGGTCTCAACTTCTAACAGCAAGAAATCAGGGCAAACATTGGCAACTTAACTGATCACAATGTCGATGTTCCAGATGTCGGTCTTCTACATTGTCATCAGTGTATTCATCTTGGTGACGTGGATGTAGGCGATTTGGGTTTTTGGGTAAGTGAAGTAAATCCATATAAATATATGGCCATATATATATATATATATATATATATATTTTTTTTTTTTTTTTCAACCAGCATACTACTTTATTGCACATTGTGCAGTAATGGAACAGTAGGCACATAACATAAACAAATTATGTTAAAATTATTTAGTTTGAGTTAGAATATATGCACTCACGGTAAAAGGTTTTAGTTCATAGGTTTCTAGGTAAATACTGGACTAACAACCAAGGCCTTTATAAGCCTAGCTGTGTGACCCCAACTTATTTGTGTCCCTTTGTATCATGGGCATTTACTACTATGAGCAATGTTAGGAAGTTTCTAAAGGTTATGTGTGTGAGGGATGTTTGTACATAATTACTGTCTGCCTCTATGTATCAGAGACATGAAGGCCAAACCTGGGGTAAAGTATTGATTTCCCATCCATTGGTCAAGGTAACACTTAAATATGGTTAAGGATAAACCCTGCTTCACATGCATTGAGAGTCTGTTCCAGAGTATGGAGATCCTCTGAGACACATATCTGTCTCACCAACATTTTATATTTATGTTGCAAGCAAAATTGAAATCTTTGGACCTAGTGGTTATGATGCTGTTTGTTTTGTGGATGTGGAAAAGGTCCAGCAAAGTTGGATCCAAGGATACCTTGTATGCCAAGCATAGATCACCTCTCAGTAACATGTAGGAGAGCAAGTATAGAGACAGAGCTTTAAAGTGATCTGTATAGATAATCCTTGTAAAGAACCTTTTTTAGGTGCTCCATCTGTTGCATGTGTCTGGTCGTGTACATGGCAAATTGGGCATTATACTCAATGATGGGTCTGATAAGGGCTGAATAAAGTGGCACCATGACTTCCTTGGACCAGGATGCCATGCCCTTACTTATAAGTTGGGAGACATAGAATTATTTTCTTACTACCATGGTCACATGTTGGTCAAAGGACAAACTACTATCTACATATGTTTCCAGATCCATGACTACTGAGTTAGTTCTAAGGGATGCCTTATCGATGTAGTAATTATCCTGGGTGGTCATTTTCCAAAAGGTACTTTACTGCATTTCCTGGTATTAACTTTTAATCCATGACTTTGGCACTAATCATTTGTCTGTTGTAGTCCCTTTTGTAAGATGATTATATCATGGGGGAATCTATGACAGCTCCCAGTTTGAAGTCATATGCAAACTTGATCAGCCAAAGGCCCTTGACATTAGCCTTTACCTTCAAGAAGTAGATGCTAAATAGTAGTGGTCCTTCCATGGATCCTTGATGTACCGCACTGGTGACCAGTCTCTTAGTGCAGGTGGTCACACCAATCCTGACTTCCTGGGTCTTGTCTGTGAGCCAGCTGGGAATCCAATGAATTATGTAGGGGTTTATGACAAGTTCTGTGATTTTGTCAACTATACCTGAGTGGGGTATCATACTGAAAGCTTTATCCAGGTCCACATAGGCAGTATGCTCCATTTTCCCCTCATCCATCACCTTGGTGACCTTCTCAAATAAGTCCACCAGGTTTGGTAGGCATGATCTTTGCTTGACAAAGCCAAGCTGGATTGGTTCCAGTGTCTGCAAATTGCCTATACCTTTGCTATTCATTTCAATGATAATTCATTCCACGGCTTTGTGTATTAAACTACTCAGGCTAAGGTCAGTAGTTTCCAGGGTCAGTTGAGGTCCACCATTTTAAAGTAGAATAATCATTGCAGTCCTCCTTCTCATTGTACAAAGCCTGTTTTGAGGTTATAGTTGAAAACTGGCTCAAGTGGTCCCAATGGTTCATGTTTCAAGATTTTTAGAAGGCATCCCGGAATATTGTTGAGGCCCATTGATGCAGTGTTTCTGGCTTTATTGAGCACTGCCAGGACCTGCTCCCTGCTAATAATTTGGTGAGGGTGATGTTAGTAGGTAATTCATGGTGGGGAGGTGAGGGTGGTGGGGGTGAAGTTTGAGCTGAATTTATCAGCCAGCAGATTCTCTATATAGCTGTGCTCAGTGAAGATGGCAACATTGATCACCAGTTCAGCACACTGCAGTGTGCTGCCTTTAAGGTTGCAGGCATAGCTGTAAAAGGTCTTGTAGCTGTCTTTAGCCTGTGAGGCTATCTTAATCTTGTAATTGGCTTTGTTGAACTTAATTAGTCCTCTTAGTTTCCTGTTTAGTTTAATTAGACAGCTCTTATCATTATGAGTTCTCTGATTATGTAGCCCAGGCAGGTATGACCCTAACCTTGAGCAGTATCCTACCTTCACCTAGAATGATGCCACAATACAGTGATAAGATGATCAGCTTTAATAATTGGCTTAAATTCTGGTGTCATTCAAAGGGGATCCAATGTCTGTCTGCCTGGGATGACATGCTGGACAAGCCACGCTGCTTCGCAAGGGACGGCTTGCACCTGTCACCCCTGGGCTTCCGGATATTGGCAAAGGCTCTTGCCACCCCCATAGTGCCTTTTTTAGGCAAGGCTCAAATTCTAAACCTACCACCCTAGAACACAAAAAGGAAAAACTAAGGGTAATGCTGCTCAATGCCAGAAGTCTCAATCTCAAGATGCACGCACTCGAGGCCCTTCTCAGTATGGAGAACATCGATGTCTGTGCTGTGACAGAAACCTGATTCAAGGCTCCTGAGAGCACCCCAGCACTATCAGGTTTCACCTCATATCATGCGTTCCGGCCCCAAAATCCGGACAACACCAAGAAAGGAGGGGGGGTGTCCATATTCATAAAGGACACACACACCTCAAGGTTGGTGGCAATGCACGATGCATCGGAGACCATCCAGGTGCAATTAACCATAGGCAAGAATGCTCTGCAATTTGTAGCATGTTACAGGCCACCCTCTCAAACTCAGGAACCTCACATGGCCTTCCTGAAAACACTGGAGGGGATAAATGTATCTCCAAACACCATCATACTAGGTGACTTCAACTACCCTAATATAGACTGGGTACACTACTCAAGCCCAAACACTCTAGCCCAAAGGTTCCTGGAGTTCATAAACTCAAATGCCATGGAACAACTAGTCACCATCCCCACAAGAGGAGAAAACATACTTGATCTCATCATCACGAACATGGGATCACAATGTTCAACACCGGAAGTATATCCCTCACTGGTGAGATCAGATCATAAACTAATCTTGCTGGAGGTCCTCATCCCACCCCCACCTGAAATAAAAAAGACCACAGTGAAAAACTTCTCAAAAGCCAACTTCACACTTCTAAAAACTAGTGTGGTCTCCTTTAAGGCCCCTGAGCCAGTGGTAAACATTACTCAAACCGCTGAATCACTTACAAATGCCTTCTACCAGCACCTACAGGACTGCATGGATCAGGCAATCCCAAACAAAACTAAGACTCTTTGTACCAAAGGCAAGCGTCCAGTCTGGTGGACCCCAGCCATAAACAAGCTCTACAACAAAAGGAGGAAGCTACTACAAGATAGAGCAAGATCCTTGAAAGGTAAGACACCTTTGATCATTATAAGTAAAAAACTAAGAGCTCTCATAAAATCATCCAAGGCAAATTTTGAGAGAAAAATCGCCAAGGACTCAAAAGACAATCATAAGGCCTTCTTTAGCTATGTTAGAAACCTAGGAGGAAACTCCCAGATATGCTCAGAATTAGTTCAAAATGATGTGAAGATTACTGAACCTACACACATTGCCAACATACTGGCTGACAGGTTCAGTGCAAACTTTTCCCCTCCCCAAAAGGAGAGATATCTATACCAGAGGATTGTAGCCCCCCAAACATCTCCAACGCCCAGGTGAGAACTGCTCTCTCCAAGGCAAAAAACACAGCATCCATGGGACCGGATGGTGTCCCCGGCTGTGTGCTCCACGAACTCAATGAGGAATTAAACCCGCAGTTAGGACAGCTGTTTAATCTTAGCCTCACCTCAGGATACGTACCCAAGGAGTGGCTCATGGCGACTGTGGTCCCACTTCACAAGGGCGGTGCCTCCACCGACCCTGGAAATTACCGTCCCGTTAGCTTGACAAGCCTTATCTGCAAAGCCATGGAGAGGATCATAATGGAACTCATAAATAAAGACATAGGGAACTTGCAGACTTTGGATCCAACCCAGTTTGGCTTTGTCAAAGGCAGATCATGCCTTTTAAACTTGGTTGACTTTTTCGAAACAGTCACCAAGGCCATTGATGAGGGTAAGGCAGTCCATACAGCCTACCTCAACCTGGCAAAGGCCTTCGACACAATACCCCACTCAGGTATCATCGAAAAACTCATCAGCTTGAATGTAAACCCATACATCACAAGATGGGTTGCAAACTGGCTAAGTGACAGAACCCACAGGGTCAGAGTTGCTGGCACCATGTCAGACTCAAAGCCTGTCACAAGTGGTGTCCCACAGGGCTCAGTCCTGGGACCACTCTTGTTCGGCATCTAGTTTTCTGAAGTACAAGCAAACACAGGAGGGTTATGGCTGACAAAGTTTGCAGATGACTGCAAACTGGGCGCCATAGTCGAAAACACATCTGACACAGATATCCTTCAGAAGGGCCTCACAGAAATGGATAACTGGTGCCAGAGCCATGGCCTAAAGCTAAACGCCAAGAAATGCATAGTCATACCCTACGGGAAAACAAGGTTACCCCTAGCTACCATATAGGTGACAATCCACTGAGCACAGAAGAAGTCATCAGGGATCTGGGGACCCAGGTTGACAGTAACCTTTCGTTTGACACTCATGTTGCCAAAGTAGTTAGGAAAACCTTCTACATTGCCCACCTGATCATGAAGGGATTCACATCTAGATCAAGGGAGGTCATCGTCCCCCTGTACTCATCACTCATTAGACCTATGATTGAGTACAATGCCCCATTCGGAATGTATCTGACCCGACACCTGCAGCAGCTGGAAAGGCCCCAAAAGTTCCTCACCAAAAGGATAAAGGGTCTCAAAATATGTCTTATGCTGCCCGACTGAAAGAACTCCAGCTCTATTCAGTCGCATACCGCTTGCTCAGAGGTGACCTGTGTCTGACATATAAGGCCATGTCAAACCCAGATTTGATGAATATGCTTCACCTCAAAAAATCTAGATCCCTCAGAACCACAAGGGCGGGAGACTTAAACCTTGACACGGTTATTAATAGAACATGCTGGAGGGACAGATTCATCACCCAGAGACTCCCTATGCTGTGGAACAAAATCCCGGTACATGTGAGGCAGAGCACCTCGCTGGCCTTGTTCAAGAGGAATCTTGACCAATGGATGGGAGATCGCAGATATACCCCAGGGATTACTTCAGTGTCACTGCTTGACAGAGGCACAGCAAAATAATAGGCATAGTTTTCTTCAACATAAAGGGGTGGCGAAAGCCACATAACTATGGGCTAGGCTTATAAATGCCCTTGGGCAGATAGCCTAGTATGAACCTATGAACCTATGAACCTATGAGAGTTATTCTTCATAATTTATAGCCAGGAATTTTTTCCTTTTGTTATATACCCTGATTTGTTTTTAGAGTTTGCTTTGGGCTTACTTCTAGTAGGTACAACAGCCTCTAGGGTCTATATTATATTAGCGAAAATCCTTTTAAGAGAATACAAAAACACCGACACATATTGCGTGAACCGTGAATATGCCGAATGCACTAAACCGTAAAATTCAAAAAGTCGAATCCCCATAGTCAGCCAACTCCACCTCCCACTACATACTGCCTACCCAAACAAAATAAATAAACCACATACATACACTAACCAAAACCCTACTTCTAACCCTAAAGTAAAGCATCAAAACCTTACTTCTAACACTACACTAAACCTTATATACATTACTATCTATGCACTTACCTTAACCTGCACCCTAACCCTAAGGTCCGTAACTATCGCACACTTACCTTACAGAGCTATACCACAGACGGGCCATGACACTTCGACATTTTGAATTTCGCTGTTTTGGACATTCGATGTTTCCTTGGTTCGGACAATACGTGTTGCTTTTTTCATATTCGTGTAAAAGGACTTTTGAGCATCTAAATGGAACCCCAGCCTCTATACAGCCATTTACATGCCTATACAGGGTCTCTGTGAACAACTCTGCATAGGTTGCTGTGAGTTCAGGGTTTGGAGGTACACTGAATTTTGACAGTCTATCACTCAATAGGATGTAGTTTACTACAGAATAGTTCCTAACTGTTACAGGGTTTAGTCCAAGTTTAAGCACTTTTGTCAGTGTATATCCAAAGACTTCTTCAGAAACTGTGATAACAATTCAAAAATATCCATTTAAATAACCCTCCCAGCAACCATGTGACTAAGAAAGACCTTTAAAGAAACAACAACAAATTCGATAAAATACCTATAACAACTATAAATATGTAGAAATGTTAAAATACACCATCAAAATTAAAGAAATAATTTTTTTTAAAAATTCAATTAAACCAAATAAGAACGTAGTTTAAGAATACAGGCAATGGAAACACTATCATTAAATGCCAGATGTAAACAGGCATTAAGTCTAATCTGCCACCTAAGTTCTTTGAGCTCAATAAGTTCATTTCAAGGCCCCCCCTAACATCCTTATGCACAATATCAATAGCCATAAAACTAAACTCATCGTCAGGGTTCTCAAGCACATATCTTGCCAAAGCATTATGAACATTCACCTTCCTAATATCAGAAATGTGTTCTTTAATACATTCACAAAATTTCCTTTGAGTTTTTCCAACATAAAACAATTACATGATTTACAAAGAGCCAAGTAAACAATACCAACAATGTTACAATTACAGTAAAAATGTGTCCTAATACAGGTACCATTAACAAAAACATTATCAAGTTCAATAATAAATTTTCATTGATTACAGCAACCACATTTGTGGGTACCCTTTCTTTTAGCTAGATTGGAAGGTCTTATAGATGGCAAAACCTCAAAAAGTTCCTGAAAACACCTTCCTCTTCTATAAACCATTTTTACTCCATGTTTAAAAATATCCTTACACTCATTGTAACAAGCAAAAATATGCCAGTGAGTATTCAAAATGTTATACACTAGCAAACTTTCAGGGGGAAAAGTGGTAAAAAAGGACAAGGTATAGTACCTACCAGAAACATTATTGTTAGTTGAAGATGGTAAGGTCACATTTTCACCAGAGGTGTGTAACAAAGGAGGTAGTAAACCCCTAACCCTTTTAAGTCTGATTTCCTCAAATGTTCTGTCAAATAGATCTCTAGGATAGAAAATTGCAAGTGGAGAATTGCTATTTTGCTGAAAGTATTAAGGTGCGAAGAGTGCCGAAGGGACTTCACCAATGGAAATTTCCCAATGGGCTTATCCCTGATTTACCATAAGATACAGAGCTTATTGAACTTTTTGATCGTCAGGGTTGTCAATTGCTGGAGGTACTTACTAGGTACAACCACAAGACGATCAATAAACTATTGAAGGAAGCTACTCATCTAGAGGGTGTTATTTAGGGAGATTTGCTATTTGACCAATATAAAGACAGTTTTTACAACATTTTCCCTTCCATTGACAAAATCATACTCGATGTTCAATGGAGGAAGAAAAAGCAATTAGAACGTGACCGCCTTGACTATTCTCATAATTTGGCCTATCCTAAACCTTCTGACAACTTCTCCCCGCCTAATTCTTCTGGTATTGATCTGAATCATGATACTGATGGGGTAGATGACATTGAACATGCCCCTTTAGATCCAGAGCCTCTCAGACATTCAGAAGGGATCTGTAATTGGTGCAACTACCAGCAGAATGCAACGAGGGATGAAATGAATTGGAATGGTGTTCGTTCAAGGCAATGTCGGAGGAGGAGGAACTAGTTTTTCATCCTTTAGTTATGGAGAATAACCCGGGCAATGATTTAATTGCGGATTACCTGTATAACATGAAATTATACAAAATACTAAAGGTGACTTTTTTATTTATGATTATACAGACAATGGGTTTGAGTCCACCCTTGCTGATCTGCTATTGAAATGTTTTAAATTTGTTCCAACCACCTGTTTAAAAATTGACGACTTAATTATTGATTTAAAGCTCTTTTTATGTAGAATTAACTTCAAATTGCTATTTAAAGAGAACACCCAACTTGATTTTCATGTTAGTTGTTTGAATGGCTTGCAAACTGTTAGAAGGAGCAGTACTTTTAACCACCCAGTGGCAGCACCCTTACTTATTTTTGAAAAACGTTGTGAATTTGAATTTGAATTTAGGTCATTTTTAAATAATAAAAAGAGTGTGGTTAAGAACCTTTCTGTAAGTGGGAATGAACTTTTGTTACAGCTATGCAGAAACAGATCTCTATGTGTTATGAAGCCAGCTATGGGAGGAAAGGTTGTTGCAATGAATGTTTTTGATTATTTAAATAAGATGTTCCTTCATCTTTATGACCTTGATTTTTATGAAGAAATTTCTTTGAATATGGTCAGCATAGCTTATAGTAGAATTGATTGGATTTCACAGGACATGGTGGATCATGGACAAATTGATATGGATTTGTGGTTATTTTTACATGTTAACTTTCCTATTACACCTTCCATATTTGGACTACCTAAGATGCATAAGAGTACCAGGATTCCCTCCCTGAGGCCGATTGTTAATGCTTCTAGGTCTAAAACCCATCCCCTGGCTAGTTATGTGGATATTAAATTGAAGAATGCTTTAGGAATATATCCACATATTTGTAGAGACTCATGGGATATTTTGAGTAAGGTGTCACAGGTGGAATTTGATGAGGGAATTATATTTTGTACAGTTGATGTGGTAAATTTATTTAATGTGATACCACATTATGTTGGTCTCGAATGGTTTCATGATTTTTTGACTGAATTTGGTCTTTGTAACAATAATATTAATGTGGTAGACCTTTTGATAGAACTTGTGCTTAAGAACAATTTTGTTTTTATTGATGGGCACTATTTTCTGCAGAAAAAAGGTGTTGCTATGGGGGAAGCTTGCACCCCAATTTTTCAAATATTTTCATGCTACAATGGGAGAAAATATTAATTTTTAGCCATTTTGGACCTTCTCCACCTTGGTGTCTATATATGCGTTACTTGGATGACATCATTATTTTTTGGAAGGGTTCTGAGCATGGATTATGACAGTTTATTGATTACATGAATCAGACTACCCCATTTCTGAGCTTCACTTATAACTTGAGTACCACTGATATAGCTTACTTGTATGTCCATCTGTTTAACGGTGTAGATAACAGTAGATTTGTCAGCAACATTTATAGAAAGCTTACGTACTTTAATAGCTTTCTACATTTTGATAGTTTTCACCCTTCTTTTCAGAAGAAGGGCATTGTAAAGATCCAGTTTGTTCGTCTTATCAGGATGATTACATTAGATGAAACTTTTGTAAGTGAGGCAGCAGTTTTGACTGGTATATTTTTATCTAGGGGATATCCTAGAGATCTAATTGACAGAACATTTGAGGAAATCAAACTTAAAAGAGATAGGGGTTTACTGCCTCCTTTGTTACATACCGCTGGTGAAAATGTGACCTTACCATCTTCAACTAACAATAATGTTCCTGGTAGGGACTATGCCTTGTCCTTTATTACCACTTTTTCCCCTGAAAGTTTGCTATTGTATAACATTTTGAATACTCACTGGCATAATTTTGTTTGTTACAATGAGTGTAAGGAGATTTTTAAACATGGGGTAAAATGGTTTATAGAACAGAAAGGTGTTTTAAGGGACTTTTTGAGGTTTTGCCATCTATAAGACCTTCCAATCTTGCTACAAGAAAGGGTACCCACAAATGTGGTTGCTGTAATCAATGAAAATTTATTATTGAACTTGATAAGGTTTTTGTTAATGGGACCTGTATTAGGACACATTTTTTTTTGTAATTGTAACACTGTTGGTATTGTTTACTTGGTTCTTTGTAAATCATGTAATTGTTTTTATGCTGGAAAAACTCAAAGGACATTTTGTGAACATATTTATGAACACATTTCTGATATTAGGAAGGTGAATGTTCATAATGTTTTGGCAAGACATGTGCATGAGTTATTGTGCATAAGGATATTAGGGGGCCCTTGGAATGAACTTATTGAACTCAAAGAACTTAGGTGGCAGATTAGACTTAATGCCTGTTTACATCTGGGGCTTAATGATAGTGTTTCCATTGCCTGTATTTTAAACTACATTCTTATTTGGTTTAATTGTATTTCAAAAAGTATTTCTTTAATTTTGATTGTGTATTTTAACATTTCTACATATTTATAGTTGTTATAAGTATTTTATTGAATTTGTTGCTATTTCTTTAAAAGTCTTTCTTAGTCACATGGTTGTTGGGAGGGTTATTTAAATGGATGCTTTGAATTGTTATCACAGCTTCTGAAGAAGTCTTTGGCTATACTCTGACGAAAGTGCTTAAACTTCGAATAAATTATACTTGTCCTGGTTCCTGTGTGATTGCCTCACATCCTTTTGTACTGTTGGTTCTTGGTTTGTCAGAATGTATTCTGTTACAGGGTTTGCTGAGGTCATTGAGTTGATTTTTGTTTTGAAGGAGACAGTTTGTGGTCTGACCACACCAGTGAGGACATGAGACTGGGGGGTGTGCAGCACTTTTCCATATTGGTAAGTGCCAGATACACTATGTTTGAACATTTGGTGGGTGTGTGCACTATCTGGTCAAGGGTATTTGTGTTAAAAAGTCAAGGAATTATTTTTCCTGCGAGTTTAAGGCAGTTTGCATGTTTCTGTGTCTAGGGAGGATAGTTATAGTCTCCAATGAATAAGGTATTTTGTTTAATGGTGAGTGTCTCCAGTAGGTCTAAGTATGAGCTATGGGATACTTGGGACATAGAGGGTGACCAATACTTTGCTATGATATGGTTTGGGACTTTGTTTATGGTAATGTGTGGATAAACTTCATGGCATCATCCTGTTTAACATCCTAGAGGTATGTTTGTTGCTAAAGTGGATGAAGACTCCTCCACTTTTTGTCCCTGTCCATGCAGCTGATAATGGAAGGCACTGAGGCCTGGCACTGCCAGAGTACTCACTGTAGACTTAAACCATGTCTCACTAATGGCACAGATGTCCATATTCTCCAGACTAAGGAGAGCTTGTAGGGTATAGAGTTTCTTGTTTAGGCTCCTAACATTGAGCAGTAATACCTTTACGTTTCTTTAGGTTTTATTTGTTATGTTGGTAGGTCTGTCATTTTGACATTACCTAAAAAGGGTTCTAAGGAGGTGGATGATGTTTTAGCCAATATTTGGAAGACAAGGGAGTCAGGTGAGAACCAGCTTTTGTAAACCAATACAGTTTGTTAACCATGTCCTCTCATGCTGACAAATATTGAATCCCCATGGAGAAACACAAGAAACTAAGTCAAGCCAATCATCTTTTGTTCATACTGCAGCATTATTCTTAGCGAAGATAGAATGCTGCTCAATGTGCAACACTTTACTGCCTAAGATACATATTCAGAGGATAAATTGTATCTCTCTTCATATAGTTCAGGGAGGTATGTCTCAGGTCATTAATGCCCACATGGACAATGATAGAATCATACTGGTACCTGTGGTGTAATGACTTACATGCATGTGCAACTTGGTGAATCCTGGCTCCAGATAAGCAATTTAACTATCTTCTCTTTATTCAATCAGGTGAGTGGGGCATCTGTGTGTTGTACAATTAAGTCCCCTATGACAAGAGTCCTGGGTAATGTGTTTGCTTGCCTTATGGGTTTTGTTGTTGGGGCTCCACTAGGCATAGGCATGTGTATGGTTTTGGTTTTGCTTTGGTAAGTGCTTTACAGATTGCTGAGGATAAGCATTCCTGTTTATAGGCTTAGGAGATATTTGAGGTTTGAAAATATTGCATTTTAGTCCATTGACATAAGTTGGTCTATGTGTGTGGTGGACACTATATGTGGTGTATGTAGTTTGTGTGTTTTTGACAACTTTGTATGTGATATTTTTGTCTCCAGTAAAACTATGTGCATCTCTCATGTACTGTGATTGTTTCTTTGACAATTAAATGGTTGTCTGTGAACATGATACAATTATTACATTGTCTGAGTATGCCCATATCTACCAAGATGTCTTTAGAGACATTTGGAAATTGCATATCCTTGTTGTTCAGACATGTGCTTAGGTGGGCTCCTGTAGGTTATGGACTTGGTTATGCAAGGTCTCCTTGGGTAATCCCTGGGGTTTGGCACTAAACTGGGTTTGATTGTGCTAAGATTTGATAGTAGAGCTCTTTAACACACAAATGAGCTGCTCTAAGCTTGTCTCCTCAAAATGGCTTTGTTTTAGACACATTTGGTTACAGATTTCAGTTCTAAGGCTAGTTTTATAGACAAAAGTATATTCAAGAACAATACTGTTTTTTGGGGGGTTGGCACTTAATATTATGGATATATGGAAAACAATGAGTGAGAAAAGTACTTAAATAACTTGCACATCAGATAATAGCAAAGGAAGAGGGGAGGGGGTATTTGTAAGTAAGATTACCATAAGGTGTGGAAGACAGAGACACAAACTTTTAAAACCACATCAGTAAAAGGGTAAGAGGGTTGGGGAAAATTCAAGCTGCAAGAAGCAGACTTCCCTAGAAAGTATCCAATCAAATGAAATCAATATTGGAGCTCTAGTTCTATGCTTAGAATTTTAAAAACTTTAGCTTAATATTTCAATGAGGGCTGGGGCATACACTGACTGTTTTGGATAAAACATAAAAAAAAGGCAGAAATGTATGAAAAAGTATCGCCACACAGGTCACTACAAATGCAACTAAAAATATTTAAGCAGAATTTAAATAAAATATGTTTTTCTTCCCTTTTGATGAAAAGCTTGTTTCTCATAGTTTGGAACTTTCCACACCTCTTCGAGTCTTGAATAAAAGACCATGGGTGGGTGTAGCTCTGTGCCAAATCAAACAAAGCCAATGGTTTGAATTTTAGAAACGTTAGCTTAATTCCTCTGTGTGGGATGGGGCAGCCACAAAGAATAGGGGAAAACACTAGCAAGGTAAACATAAATGCACTGGAATGTAAATTTAAACAGGTAAATACACCGAAAATAAGACTCAGTCAGAAAAACTGGAAAGTACTGAAGTACAAATACTGGAGTGAATTCACAATACTGCCACTGTTGCAATCCCATCACAGACTAAGGCATCAAACTATGCAGAAATTTACTAGTAATACTGTTTATGGAAAAATGCTGTAATAAATGACCAAAATGAGGCTCAAATCTGGCAGTTGACCACAGCTCTGCCAAAACTACAGATTTAAGGCCCAGTCAGGGGTAAAAATACAAAAAGCTAATTTTTACAAGTAATTCTACTTATGGAAACAGAAGTACAGTATAATGTATAAACAATGCTAAAATCTTGCAGTAGTATGCAATCTTTCCATAAATGGAAATGAAGTTACAGGACTAAGGTCACAGAACAAAATAAAACTTTGCATTTCATAGGTAAAGTGTACCAGTAGATTGTTCTGTCAGTAGAGAACAATTACTGTTTCAGTGCTGATGATACCACTTTTTATGATATAATTATTAAGCCAGATGTGTAAGAACATCACCCAATGTATAACATCTTTGGACTCATTCTATTCCTTGAGTGATGGAGAGTGCTTAAATCAGGCAAAATTTATTTAAAACTGGAATAAGTTGTAGACCTTGTAATAAATAGTGGGAGAGTAACTTACTACTGAGGGACCAAAGAAATAAACTAACTAGTGAAAAACACAACCCCCCAGAAATTCTATGTGATTGCCTTAGCATGTGATCTTGAAATGGATATATTATTTAATGGTAAAAAAAAGATGATTAGCAAAGTGTACAGCTTGATGGCTATCAAAAGCATGGTTCGGAGAATGAACAAACACTCTTAAGAAGTTTATCTGTGGAAAATAAGGAACAGCTACTTTACTCTTATCACTATATCCTAAACCTCCTGTCCTGGTGGTGGTCACTGTGGTAGCAAGTTGTGCAGAGAACACCAGACTTCACTGTGCCTAACAACACCTTTCAGCCCATCCTGTGGGATTCCCAGACATTCCCAGGTAAACTGAGAGATATAATTCCTCCAACATATTCTGGGTCTGTCCCAGACCTCCTAGTCAGTTCTGCTGGTATAACTCCTGTAAAAAGTGACCAGATGGCATCCACATTATGGACCTACTCCACCAAAACTGTCTCAGTTCAACAGGGAGAAGTAGTGGCTAAGAAACCAAGGTCCTCCCAGACTGGTAAAAGGAGAGTAAATCCAGCTACACTAGGAAAGAATTTAATTTATGCCTCTTATATCCATGAGATCATTCATTTGGTCACTACCCACAGTTGACATCTGCAGATGAGGATGTAGATATATACTAATCAGTAATCCATGCATTTCATCCCATGACTCAGATTTCACTGCTCCACAACAGTCTTGTATAGCACTTTGGGTATTACTACCACTGTTAATACTCCTTTTTGGGGCTGGTATGTTTTGCCTTAGTTCCTTTTTTTTTTTTTTGGAAGAATATAATAATAATCTTATTTGTTAACAAGGTAGGTCCATTGGACATACAGTCCCTTTTCAGGAGTGACCCCATACCACTTCTTGGTTAAGAGACTTGTTTAAGGTCACACAGCACACAAGTAAGGTATTTACTGAATCAAACCTGTACCACAGGAACTAAGGCTCACAGCCTTAATCTCTGTGCCACTCCCATGATGTACCTACCAGCTTTCATCAAAATGAAACCTATGGTATAGCATAACCCCACTATGGTTAACAGTCATAGCTTGTTTTATACAACTTCTTCTTCAGTTGCCCCAGAATTTGCTAGAATCTCTTGACATACTAGTGTAAATGGTGTTACAGAATGGTAACATCACATCAGAACATTGAAAAGAAGCTGTGCTGACGTCACTAGAGAAGGTTCAGCTCATGAAAACAAAATTAATAAATTAAGAACATAAAACACCTACAAACATCATAACAAAACAGGCTAAAACAAAGTATACGAAACTGTGTTATATTTTACTTTCACCACTGAAACATATCATATGTCTGCAGAGAGATATGTTAGTTAAATCCACAGCTTGTAAATGACACTATATTTGTTCAACTTGAGATACGAGTTTTACAGAGGCTTACTAGATAGTCTAAATTAACTTCAGGCTAAAAAGGAAGCCAAGCAACAAAATCATTAATTTATTTATTTTCCAAGTATAATCACTGACTGAATATGAAAAATGCCTGACAAGTTAGTGATGGAAAAAATAAATCAGACTGTCCAAAATGTTGCAGGTGTCAGCACTAATATTGTAAATATTATAAAATATACATGGAGGTTAGTAACGAAAATCAGACATTTGTGTTGTTCTATTCCTGGATTCACTTTCCTTACACATATTCGATTGCATTATTAGCAGAGGTTGCATCCCTGACATACCATCCTTTGGAGGAGATGATAGCTTAGACACTGTTAAAAGGTCCTATACACATATCAAAAAAACAGGGGGTAATGTCTCACCACAATATCAGTCATACACATATAAAAGAATACAAAAATTGGAATCACTAGTTACAGAAAAAATACAAATAAGATCCATGATGATTCCCCACAGGACATCCTTATCCATCCCTTTATCCAACTCCATAGCATACATGGAATTAATTTTAGAACTTTGGCTATGTGGTACTGTACATTATACAAACAACAAGGACAGCCAAATCTACATCATATGGCATAATATTAAAGTCCATCAAGTAAGCTCAGAGTAATTCCATTGTAAGCATTAAAATAAGAGCTCCCTATCAGATGTGTGAGACCCAGTACTGTGAATCCCGACACCTCAAAATAAAAGTGCAAATCTCATAAAAAGCTGTGAATTCAAAAACTCTCTATTACACTTTTAAATTATTTCATATAGTATAATTCACCCTCTACAGCCTTGTTAAATATATATATATATATATATATATATATATATATATATATATATATATCTATATATATATATATATATATATATATATATATAAAATATATACATATATATTGTTAGGGTCTATGTCAGAACACCGAAAAATCAAAAAATCGAATGCTCACATGAGCGAATAATCAGCAACTTGAAATCGCCACACACCCCACTAAATATATATTCCTACTCCGAGATCGCACTACAGTGAGAAAAGGGCAAATATTCTGATCTTCACTGTACTGCGATTCAAAAAACTAAATATCGAATTCCTGATTTTTCGCTCATGTGAGCACTTGATATTTTGATTTTTCATTGTTCTAAAGTAGAAAGTAGACCCTATATATATATATATATATATATATATATATATATATATATAGATAGATAGATAGATAGATATCACTGTACCTTAGAATAGAAGAACTTCTCCAAGATTCCACTATTTAACAATTAGTATAAGTCACACCAAGTCACACTTAAATTTTGTTCTTCTGAGCATCACAATTGCTGCCCTCAGATGTGCAATGTGCACACCAAAATCAGATAGTGGAAAGCCCATTGGACTCTACTTATCAACACAGGCCAGTCAGAAGTTTTGAAATCCAATGCATTGCATAAAAAGGTGCTTAGCATTTTTATTTTCAAGTCCTTAACAATCCAGAAGAGTGCAAAGCCTTTCCTATTTACATTTGTCATCACCTGTAACAGAGTCAGTCATATGACAGCAACCAAAAAAACAACACATAGCATAGCATTTTAGCATTCAGTAAATGAATATTCATGGAGGGCACATAAGCATCTGAGATTTTGTACAACTCTCTTCTGTATCTGTAATCTGAAAACACAGTTGTGCAATGCTTTTTATGACTATTGCAAAAACGGCAACCATAAATCATATATCTTTGCCAAGCACCTACATTGCTCAGTCTTTTTGGGTGGTTTGGGGTTGCTCATACATTTCTGGAGGTGTCTTTCTACCTTTCCAAGAGAAAACACATACGGATTGAAAAAGGCTGTGCCACAGAGTATGTCACTGAAAGGCTATCCACAAAAAATAACTGCTGGAAGAATATGCAGTGTGTACCTCACTCATCTACCATTTCAACCCTCCAGCAAATAATATCTTATGCAACAGGGTTTAATTGAACTATCCTAGATGACTCAGTGCAACAGAAATGATAGTTAGTGTCTTAACTGGGGCAGCAATTGTGTCTAGCAACATACAAAAATACTTTTCAAGTTGTGTTTACTAAGATAACAGTTTTTTTCATTTTTTAAGTAATACATTTAAGTACCTTCCTCAGATATCTACCATTCCCCATTCCATTTTGTTAATCAATGTCTCAGTAAGTTCTATGGCTTCTTCTGGATGTCTAAAGCATAACGCCAGCAGATAAGTATAGTCACATCTAACTGTATCCCCATTAGTTGCATTCTATCCACATGAGATACACAGCTTTGTGACTTAGTCCTAATTATATTTATACACAAGATTGTATAAAGCTTCTTCAAGTCCTTCTAAAAGCATCCTCATACCTTCTAGAGATTTGAACATTATGGTCATGTTATGCATGCATCCAAGACCCATGGAAATAATAGGCATGTTCTCCATACACTGCCCAAGTTAAGTGCCTAATGTGAAGGACTATAAGTAATATAAGCAAAAAGGGACTTCCAAGGTAACACTACTTTAATCCCTACTGAACACTTTATCCAAGGTCCAGCAATTCAAAAGGCTGCTTATTGTCTATAGCCTGCAAAGGGACTAAAAAGAAATAAATAACTATTGAACTGTAGCCTTCTGAATAGAAAAAATAACCATAATAGAGTGCCATCCACAGTAGCAAAAGCATTTCCCAAATCTGGTGACCTTACCATCACCTCAGACTGGTGTGAGTGATCTAACATATATTTCAGTATATGCTGAAAAAAAAATTATCGCATATCCTATATTCCTGCAGTACTGGTAATCAATAACTCAGCTAAAAAGATTGCTATCTTTTAATGATTTCAACTAGCAATATATTACCCATATTGAAAAATGCTAGTTTCCTTTATTTGATAAACGTTCCATATATCTCTTTTTACAGAAGAAACATAAGTTGCCTGTCCAGCCTTCTGCCATGTTCCATTGTTCAATTAATTCTAGTTTACCAGAGTCACTACTCCTTCACCTAACATGGGAAGCAGCATACTGTGAAAGGCATCTGAGACAGTAACACTAAATGGTGCGGTATGAGGTAATTACAAACTTAACTTCTGTCAGAGCAATGGGTTTCATGATGTCTATCTAGTTAATTTTCCCACCCAACTTCTACTTCAGCAAATGAACAATTATTTATTCTAGAAGTGATATTTGCTACCTAAAAATCTATGCAGAGCTGGAGCAAGTCTTCAGAGCTGGTTACTAACTAACTCTTATTTCCTGGTTCTGCAATATCATACCACTTCATATTAACACACACTTCCTTTTCTGATAAATCACCAAAGGTAACAGTCAGTAATGCTAGTCATTAAGAGTTTCATTGTTTATGGAGTTCACAAAATACATGCTGATGCACAACCTGTCATTCTGTTAAATTCTTATGTCTGACTTTTCATCTGTCTTCAGTTTTGCAGAACGTTTGTGATTTTGCCTATTTATGCATTGAACCTTGTTTTTTTTTCTGGTAAATTACTGAGGATTAATGTTAGCAATGACAGTCATTACAATTTCATAGTTTTTAATGTTGAGAAAATGCATGCCCATGCAATATTTATTCTTCTGTTAATACTTTAATTGATTTGGAGTTGTCTGGCACTTAAGGCTGTGCAATATCAATGCATTGCTTCCTGTATTCAAATGTGCAGGATAGCAAACTGTAATTAATGGTCATATGTATATTTGTCTGCATAAATACTTGGTTCCTCTATCCCACTATTCCAGTCATACCCTATGAAATAGCATCATGTGTTAATGTTGCATTTTCCTTTGTCAAAGGTGTGAGGTTTGAATTCTTCTCTTCCTTTTTGGTTTTAGACTGGAGGTTGGTGCAGAGTTAAGGTGATTGAGCTGTACTTCCTGTAGTACAGGGTTTGATTTTCTCCATCATCACTTGCCTACTCTGTGACCTTGAGCAAGCCATCTAACCAGAGAGTGCTTTTGGGAAACTGAAAATTTGTACCAGGATCGTCAATGGTCCCCTGGTCTGCAAGCCTGTTAACTACCTATGAACCAAAATAGCTATGGTATGAAGGAAAAAAAATTGATTATAGTAAACAGCATCATCATATGAGATTTATTTTTTGTGTGTGATACGTGGTTTCCTTATTTTTTTGAACATTGACATTGCATTTAAATATTTAGCAGTGAATACAATGGAGAGCATGAAGTCTATGTGTTTAATACTGATATTTTGACTATGAATACGTTTTAATTTAGTTTGCATTTTGCAGACATGCATGTGTGAAATGCAAGGTGTTTAGGCTACAGCAGTTTGTCTAGTACTTAGTGCATATGAGCAAGGCTATGAGCTGTTAAAAAGCTAGTTCCTGTAGTACAAGGTTTGATTCCCTCAGCCTTTAATTATCTTCTGTGTGACTCAAGGTCCTTCACTAGACTGTACTCCTAGGCTGCTCCTAAAAAGGAATGCTTGTAGCCAGTGGACTGCTCCAGGCTGTTAGCTAATGCCTTATACATTTGTCTTTTGAATTCCTGCACCCTTCACATAGCTGCTAATTATTCCTTCACTGTATGTTATTTGAGTATGAATTCCAGCATGTTTCTTGTAGTTTAATGGGTTGCCAGATATATTTTCACTATACATGAGTTTCAAGAGAAGAGAAGTTTACTGTTCTCATGCTCGGCTTAGCTTCAATTTGAGAGTGCTTTGTTTTGTTTAGAAAATGTCTGTCATTGTTTTTGCTGTAAAATTTGAAAAATTTTAAATGAAATCCAAATCTCTATGAGGATCATAAAAATGAAAAAGAAAACAGAATGCAAACGGACAGGTTTGAACTGTGCTTTATAGTAACTGGGAAGAGACAGCCAAATAATGGGATATCAATATTGCTGGCAGGGGGCAGGTTCATTACCCTGCATTAAGATACATTTGTCCATGATCTAGCTCTGTTGACTCTGGAGCTGTCTGCTGCAACAGTACAGCATTATCAGCCATCTGATTAGGTCAGACTTGTGCTATGTGGTGTCAAGAGGAAATAGGTATTCTTGACAGGGAAAACAGAGGGAGATCAAAAATGAGATGTAGGTGTCCTGCAAGAATGTAAGACCACCCCCAAAGCAATCTGTTGTATGCAGTAATATTTCTGATTTTTTTTTAATTATGAGTTGTTGAAAAAAAGCTGCTACAGCATTTATGTCTTTAATTGTTTTGCTTTATTCATTGTACTAAAGAACAACTTCATTCATTAGCAGATCTGGGTTGTGTAATATAGTCTAAATATATAGCATTTTTATTATTTCAGTATCTTCTTTACAACTTATAGCAAATATGGAGGGGGTGAAATTTATCAGGTCATATAGTTTCCAGTATTTTGAGTAATGATCAGAACAAAAGGTAAACAAAAATAACAGCCAGACTGCGGAGATGAACTCTTCTTTAATGAATTTCAATTCTGGTACCTCGGCCTTCGCCTTCACAAGGAATATTTTCCATACAAAAAGTCAGTCCATATAAACCATCAGAAGAATGATCAGAACAATCTGATCTTCAGCATCCCTTATGTATTCATTGTTGCATATTATTCTATATGTAAAATAGTGCAGAGGAATAAAGAACTCAATTTTTGATGCATTGCTTCCTGTGCCAAGGAGGCAGGGCTTGAATATTTCTATCTGTATTTACCTACTGTGTGACCTTGAGCAAGTCACTTAACCAGACAGTGCTTTGGAGCAATTGAAAACTTCAGCTAGGCTCCTTAATGGTCTCCTGGAATGCATGCATAGTAATTAACAATGAACCTGTGGTTATTTCCCGTCAGCCATTCCCCACTGCATAGATGATCTAGCTGAGGAAATGTTATGGCAATTCTGTCAGCACACAAATTTTTAATGCAACACGGGCCATTTTTTCTTTAAGGGCAGTAGACACTGTATTTCTAGATGAAACACTGAAATGCAAAGTTATTTGCCAACAGCAGCATTGTCATTGCTAAGAGTTCTCCTAAATGTAGAATTACTCAAATTACTTTTACTTCTGAAGAGATTGTGCATATTGACTTAGTATGTGTTATCAGGTGGTTAATATTTATTATGTTCTCATCATAAATACTCTTCTATTTAAACTTTGCTACACATGGCTGGGTCTTATGTTATAATGCTAGTGATATTTATACAATTTCATGTAGTTCATCCAAAGTTGTCAATAAAGTATATGGAATGTATGTCTTCTTAACAATAAGGAGTATACGCACATAGTCAACAAAGTGGCTATAACTGCTTGTGGGGATGGACGGGGTGGGAGCTATCTGTGAAAGAAAGTATCTTATGCTCTTCTCATATCATCTTTAAACAGTGTTTAATATGGCTTTGCAGGACTAATGTGTATGTATGAGTGTGAATTAAGTTGAAATACTTTAGCTACTGTGTTTGTGTTAAATTTAAAATGTGTTACTTTGGTGATTATTGTTATTTTTTTCTGACACAAACATCTGAGAAGAATGCAGTCAACAATGTAGCTATAATTGTTGGGTTTGGGAGATGTCTGTGGATAAAAATGACTGATCCTGCTGAGCTGAAAAGCAAACTGAAATACTATGCCCATTTTTATCACAATCAGACATGTTATGTGTGCACAGTTAATAAGGTGGCCATAACTGATGAATTTGGTGGATTATAATATTGGCAGCTTGAGTGGCATTTTATGGTTGAAATGCTCTGAAATGGGTACTCTTGTAATTATTAATAAATACATTTTGTTTCAGTGATTACTGGAATAAATTTTCAAAGCTACAGATTTAAAACACACTCTAACAAATGTTACTGCATTAAACAAGAAATATAATTTAATATAATCATGAAGGAAAATCTAAAAGAGCACATGCATTTATTCATGGTCCTAAAAATATGTGCAGGAGGGCCATGGTTTGAAAACAGCTAAGGGCCCAAGGTAGACTTAATCTGCCACTGTTTGGACACAAAAATATGAGGACTAAAAACTCCCATGGGAATGGAAGGCTAAGCATCTTTAGATCTTCACAGATCAATAGCCCAGTAAGTACCTATAAACCTGCAACCAAATAACAGTTCAGTCTTCAGGTACTGAAATAGTCATGCATGTTTTAAATGATATGTTTAATGTGAGAACTCTGCTAAAGTATTTAGCCTAATACCTATTTAACAGTAAAAAATACCAAATCACATGTGGTTATTATAAGAAATATGTTCAACTAAAAGTGGAACTTTTATAACTGCATGAGGTTTAATTAGACTTGTGGTTGCTGCCTGTTCCTTTTGGTTTAATATTTGATGAAAAGCAAGCAGCCATCAAATACTGTATTGCTTGGATTCAATAACTCCATGTAAGCTTCATGCAACGCCTACACAAAGTTTACATGTTAGCCCTATGGTGAGCTGCATGAGCTAGTGCACAATGCATATTAATGAGCCACAGCATGCCTAAGCTAGGTTTCATGACTCACAACAGTGTTGTTGGCTGTAAAACCTTGAAAGAAATGCAGATAGCAATGTTGTGTAAAGCACACAACCTATGGTCCACAGATTTGCATGGAATGCCACAATGATCATCAGGGCTTCACAAATAGCTGTCATTCTGTAAATGCAACAAATCTGCACAAAAAGGGACAAATAACCAGAAATTGGGGCATATTTCACATAGATGTTACATAAGAATGTGTTAGAATGGAACACTCACAATCTCATAGAGCAAGAAACCTGGAGAAAGCCATAAATAATAGGGGGACAAAGGCCCAGGGATAGGGAAAGATAATTAATATTGCGCTTCAGAATGTAGGAAGTTGATAGAATAAGCTGGTTGTACATTAGCATGAACTTTCTGAAGAGCAGGAAGTTTGAAACTCAAATGTCAGTCATCATTTTCTGACTTCACTCTGCAATGACATGGCAGTGATTTGCCAGGAAAATATCACAAATATGAGACAAACACTGGACAGTCTGCACAGATCAGGACAGTTGAACGTTATGTACTCAAGTGTATGTAATACTGAGTCACATTAGACCAGAGATCATCCCAATGATATGGCAGCAAGCCACAATGTTTGATAGGGAAAACATGTGGACATCCTGAGAATATCTGTACAGTTGAGAGGTATGAATATAAAGTATTTGGTCCAAACACAGTACAGGGCAGTGTATCTACAGTCATAGGGTTGTAATATCCCATTCATGACATTCTGTACTAAAGCTCTGTTAATGATCTGTAACAGGACATGGACTGCCATGTAAAACGATCACTCAGGGAGAAGTGTGTGTATTGAATAGGGGCACACAGATAACTTGCAGTACTGAACACAGGGAAAGAGGACAGATGAAACTCCAACACGTATAGTACATTAGCATGTCAATGGAAGATGGTTGTAACAGCAACACCAAGCACATATCTATATGGTACTGTTAGAAAAATATGTATTAATGTGTGTATTAGTAATATGCTTACTGCATTCAGAGCTTAAAAGAGTTAACACATTTATTCTATTTCATACTGCATAAATCTGTACAAACTGCAGTTGCTTTCTGACCTTGTATTGTCAGCTAAATCTTGCTTGTGCCTTGGAAATTTACTGAGAAGCAGATGATTTCTGCTTGAGTTAGGAAAATAATGAATAGAACAATACTGCTTATATGAAACTCAGACAAGAAGTTCCGCTGTGCCATGAGAACATACACAGCTGTAGAAGTAACAGATAATTAGGACAAAGCCTGCTTGAAAATATGAACTGCAATCAGCATTTGCTTGTATCTGTATTATAAAAGTACCTTGAAAAAATAACAGTGTACAATAGACGCTTGTAAACGGATTAATAGTCAGCAAGGCCAGATTGTTTTTCTGAAAAGTTTCTCACAAATCTAGTCATGTCAGCAGAAAATCTGAAGTAACACCTGCTGTAGTACAATGCTTAAAGTTGTGTTTGATTATGTCAGCTTAGAAGGCCATGTCTTGTAAAACAGTATAAGAATGAACATACTTCCTGTTAGTAGTTAGACAAATCCTTGTATTTGAATGTTTTTGTCTCCTTGCTGCAAGCAAATTAAAGTGCCTTAACTGAACCTTACGTGTATTGGTCTTTGAAGTTTTTTCCTTTGACAGATTGGTCCTTCGGACCAGAAACCTTCACTTCGCCTCTGATCAGACAGGCCAGGTGGCTTGAAACCATAGGGGAAGAAACCACATCGGTTCTTCTTATTTGAAAAGTCTTCCGACTGAAGTGTCGTACAAAAGAGGCCAACCACTTTCTGATCTGCGACTGAAGGACGGGTTTACTCAAACCAGGTGATCAATCATGAAGGCTCAGGTAAGGTG
The DNA here is from genome assembly GCF_019279795.1 of Protopterus annectens. Lineage (NCBI taxonomy): Eukaryota > Metazoa > Chordata > Ceratodontiformes > Protopteridae > Protopterus > Protopterus annectens. The sequence continues at coordinate 1,335,882,269 of NC_056731.1, forward strand.
AATCTACCTTCTTTTTCTGTTTTAGATCAGGGACTAGATTTGTATTTGTTTTGTTAGAGACTTTGTTTATAAGTCAGGGACAGAAAGATTACTGTCTTGTCATAGATCAGGGAAACAGAGCAGGTAGGCAGTCATTCTGAAGAGACTATAAAAATATCCGTGGTACCATGTAAAAATAAGGTGTTATGTAACAATTAAAAGGGTAGAACAAAATGGGTAATAATTGTACAAAAAGGTCCCAAAATCCGCCATTAACCAAAGACGCAAAATACATGCAGTCACAGCGTGCTGATAATATTAAATATTACTCAAAATGGGTTAATAAATATGAATTTGATGGTAAACTAGAGAAATCCTTGCTTGTCAAGCTTGTCAAACAGCTTAAAACCGATTCTAAAGGTCGGGTAAAGAAGCAACGTCAATTAGGAATTCCTCAGGCACACAGGTGGATTGAGGAAGTAAACCGAAGGGAACAAAAGAGTAATAATTCAAAAGCAATGTTTTTAGATAAGGAGGATAATCATCATAGATTAGTACTAGGCTAACTGCCCTTGCAAGCCATTTTAAGCCTAGTCAAGTATCCCCTGTGAGATTCAAACCCTGTACCTTGTGTTTATAAGGCAAACACTTTAACCATTAGGCCACCCTCTAACTTAGTAATAGTGTCAGCCCCTCCACCTCCTTTACCAGAATATGAGGCAAGTGAACAAGTTAGTCCACCCCTGCGATATCCTGCTATCACTGTAAGTAGAGACACTACAAAAGCAACACCGTTTGTTAGAGATCCCGTTGAGACTAGGTCTCGAACACGGGCAGGAAACTCAAAAGGGGTCATTGAGTTATATCAAATGGGTAGAAATTCACGATATATGAGTGAAGAAGAAATATGCCCACTTATAGAAGTGCCAAATCCTCAGGCAGGGCAAGAAGGTCAGGACCCAACTATTCTAGTGCATAGACCCTGGACTCGGGAAGACATCCGGAAAGCCACTGAGGGAATTCCCCATCCAAAAGTTAATTTTAGAAAATTCTTAGAGGATTTGCAAGGAATGAGGCTGAGTTATAATTTAAACGGAGAAGAGATAAAAAAAGTAGTCAGACAAACTGTGGGACCAGATTGGCACATGATTAGTGGCGACTGGAATCCCTGTGACATTGCGCTCAGGCCCCTCCCACACAGTAGCGCAGAGTTAGACAACAGAGTGAAAGGTCTTACAGACCGAATCTCTGAGAAATGGAAGCCTAGGGCAGACTGGGCTTGCATTAATCAATGCATCCAACAAGAAGGTGAGACTGTTGATAGATATTATGCCAGACTATTAGAATGTTTTAATAACCATTGTGGAATGCAGGTTCCTGAAGACCAGACACATGATTCCCCATATGAGCAGCAGTTAAAGAATGCATTTTTGAAAGGCAGTATTGCACCCATAAGCAGTTTTATTACAAAACACATGGTAGATCATCGTACAAGCAGATTACAGTCATTGCTTGAATATGCTAGACATGCCGAAAGGCATTTTAATAGCAAAAAAAAAAAAGAAAGCCCAAGTATTTTCTGTAGAAGATGGAGCAGAAGTTTATGTAGTACAGTCCGGGAAAAAGGGCAAGAGAAATGTCCAGGGAAACAAACAATCTGATCAACGATCAGAGGACTTTGAAGGGCGAAAGAAAAAGGGTGAATGTTTTAAATGCGGTATGAAAGGACACTTGGCAAGGGATTGCAAGAAAAACAAGAAGGCAACCATGGAAGATAAGGAGGGTGAGGACTGATTATATGGTAGTCAGGAATCACTAGAAGAGGATAGCAGAGAAGGGACAAATGAGTATGTGATAGAAGGAGTAGAGAATGTGACAGAAGACATAGAGGAAGTGCAAGAAGTCACGGATAGTGAAGAAAATGAAATATTGGATTTGGCTTTATTGAGCTTAGAGCTCTATTTAGCAGACACAAAACCAGAAGTCACACTCCTGGTAGAAGGGAGGGAAGTCACATTTTTGTGTGACTCAGGGGCCTTGCAGACCCTGGTAGATCCCTCCAAACTGCCAGAGAATTCAGAGTCACCTGATTACATATTAGTGAAAGCAGCTAATGGACAGCTGTATCGGGAGCCCCTCTCCCATGATATTGTGATAACTGATCCTGTTTCAGGACTGACCCAGAAAAGTAAAATTGTTGTATCTGCAAAATGCCCAGTAAACCTCTTGGGCAGAGATCTTATGCAGCTATTTGGTATAGCAGTAGTTCCGACTATGCAGGGTATGGAAGCACAGCGACAAATTGACACCTTTGCAGTGCAATCGGAGGGTGGAATGTTTTATTGGTACAGCCAGGACTTGGTTACGACTGGTCCAGGGGCAATGACTGAAGAGTTGATGAACGTAGCCGCCAGCAAGTTCCCCTCCCTTGACATTGATAAACAGCATTTGTTGTACTGTACTCTGTATTATTGTAACACACCAGGACCTGATAAGGAGTATGAGCAAGAATTGTTTAGAAACTGTGCAAACAGATTGGTGTTGTGTAATCTGTACTGGGACACAGAAGGGAACAGTGTAGTCAGCTGTTCATTGCCCCAGGAGTTCTTTGCACTTCACAAATCTAATCAATTACCACGTTAGCTTAACTAAGGACAAAAATGTGAAATGGGTAGACTTGGGAGAAAAAGTCACGAGATGGGAGAAACAGACAGAGTTAGAACTATCAGAACAGGGAATAGAAATGCAGAAGTTGAATTGGATAACTCAGACCCACCCAGCTGTACACTTGCAGTCTAGCAAGGACAGCTGATTAGCTCTCCTATTGAAGGAGGAAGAGAATGCCTTACAGAATATACCAGAAACTCTCTGGTCAACAGGAAAATCAGATGTAGGACTTATTCGTACAGCGGGACCAGTAACTATTACGCCAAAGTCAGCATTTAGACCACAAAAAAGACAGTATCCCTTAAGAAAAGATGCAGAGGTAAGAATCAAACCTATTATAGCAGCTTTGCTTAAGGAAGGAGTGCTGGTGGAATCTCCTGATTCACCATGTAACACACCCTTATTTCCTGTTAAGAAAGCGAACGGGGAGTGGCGTATGGTCCAAGACTTACAAGCTGTAAATGACGCATTGATACCAAGGGCACCTACAGTGCCAGACCCACACACCCTGTTGAATGATTTAAAACCTCAACAGAAATATTTTTCTGTGGTATATATCAGCAATGCATTCTTCTCAATACCAATACACCCTGACAGCCAGTATTGGTTTGCATTCATATTTCAGGGGAAAAGGTACACATATACACGACTACCACAGGGGTATTGTGAAAGTCCAACAATATTCTCAGAAGAAATGGCAAGCAACTTGGCGGGATTTACCCCACCAAGAGGTAGTCAGATTTTGCTTTATGTTGATGATATCCTGCTGGCAGCCCGCACCCAGCAAGATTGTAAAGAAGATACCATAGCGCTATTACAATTTTTAGCCACTGAAGGACATAAAGTAAACAAAAATAAACTGCAGCTTTGGAAAAAAACAAGTTAAATACCTAGGATATGTAATATCCAAGGAAGGTAGGACATTAGATGAGGACAGAAAGATAACGATTTTATAAGCACCAAAACCCACTACCAAGAAGGAAATGATGTCCTTCCTGGGTACGACTAATTTTTGTCGGAGCTGGATTCCAAACTATGCCTTGGAATCTGCACCGCTGACTAACCTGATTTATAAAAAGCCTATGGCAGCACAGGATTTGTTACAATGGACACCAGAAGCAGAATCTGCTTTCTGCAAACTGAAACAGTTAATAGCGTCCTCATTAGTTTTGGGATTACCAAACTATCATAAACGTTTTTCCAAACTGTAGATTGTAAGCAAGGTTATATGACATCAGTGTTAACACAGCAGCATGGGGACAAGCAATGCCCTATTGCTTATTATTCTTCACAACTGGACCCAGTGGCATGGTCTTTACCTCACTGTGTACAAGCAGTAGTTGCAGCTGCAATGGCAGTACAGGCTTCGGCCTCAGTAGTGTTGTTCCACCCTCTCACATTGAGAGTGCCTCATGCAGTCGGAATTATTTTACTGCAAGAAAAGGTAGCATATCTTTCCCCTGCTAGGCATCTTTCCTGTATGACTATATTGCTGAGCCAACCTCACATGACAATTGAACATTGTATGACTTTGAACCCTTCTACCTTGCTCCCAACCCCTGCAGATGGCACACCACACAGCTGCCTGCAGGTGATTGAGCAAAAGACACTACCTAGAAAAGATCTTACGGATGTTCCCTTGGATGATGCCGAGGTGACATACTATGTGGATGGCTCATGTCAAAAGGAGTCCTGCAGGACAAAACCTAGTAGGATATGCAGTAGTTTCTGACACAGACATTATAGAAGCAAAATCTTTACCACACAGTTTATCTGCACAGGCAGCAGAATTGATTGCCTTGACACGGGCATGTACCTAAGCAAAGGGTAAATGTGTAAACATTTTTACTGACAGCAGTATGCTTTTCCTACTGTACATGTTTTTGCGCAACAGTGGAAAAATCGAGGAATGATAACATCTACTGGCAAACCGATTAATCATGCACAGTTTATTTTAGATCTTTTAGAATCTATTCAGTTAGCTCAGAAAGTAGCTATTTGTAAATGTGTAGCTCATACCAAGCAACAGGACAGGATTTCAAAAGGTAATGTGAGAGCCAATACAGCTGTAAAGCAGGCAGCTTCAGAAGCATTTCTTATGAATGAGGAATTACAACCCTCTGAGATTTTAGACTTAGAAATGTTAAAAACAATGCAGACACTTACCACGAAAGTTGAAAAACAAAGATGGGTAAAACGAGGAGCAATTCTTGAAAAGGGGCTGTACATCTCTAAAGAAAGGAAACTGATATTGCCATCTAATTTGTTTAGATATGCAGCTTTGTTGAGCCATGGGCAGAGCCATGTCTCAACAGAGGGGATGGTACAGCTGGTGAACCAAGTGTTCACGACATATGGCTTCTCAAATTACTCTAAAAAATTCTGCGCGGTATTCCACGCTTGTAACAAACATCATGCACAAGGGGCGTTAAAGCCCAAGCAAGGGAGTTTTCCTATACCACCGTATCCGTTTCATACTATCTGTATGGATTTCATAGAGTTGAATAAATGTGAAAATAAGAAGTATTGTCTTGTCATTGTAGATATGTTTTCCAGATGGGTGGAAACCTTTCTGACTAAAAATCCAGATGCTACAACAGTGGCCAAAGTCCTTGTCAAAGAAATCATCCCTAGATTTGGCATTCCGGAAAGGATCTACAGTGACAATGGCACGCACTTCGTGAATCAGACCATACAACAGCTAAGTAAATTTTTCAGAATTTCTTTAAAGAGTCATTGTGATATCACCCGCACTCAGCAGGGCTAGTAGAGAGGCATAATGGGATTTTAAAGAGTAAGCTAAGAAAGTTAATATCAGAAACACAGAGAAACTGGGTGTACTGTCTGCCCCTGGCACTGTTGAGCATGAGAACTGTTCCAAATTCAAAAGGATTGACTCCTTTTGAAAAGCTCTTTGGAAGGGCTTACTATATACCTCAGTGGAAATCTCTCATGCCCGCAAACCAGGAAGTTGACAGTACATTAGCAGAGTATATGTGTAAGTTATTAAATTCTAAACATCTGTTGCAGTTAAATTCTGTTTCAGATAAAGAACGAACCAGACCATCAGAAGTGGCAGTGCCCCCTGGAGCGTGGATCTGGCTGAAGGTAGTTAAGAGAAAGAACTGGGCATCTCCAAAGTGGGAAGGTCCATATCAAGTGCTTTTGTCAACACCCACTGCAGTCAAGATAGCGGAAAGTGCCTCTTGGATCCACCTGATGCACTGTAAATTAGTTAAAAACTTTGAACTGGACAAAAATCTTGTTACATGCCAAGAGTAAAAATGACAGAGTCCAGAAGAAACAGGAATGCAGAACAACCCTTTCCTCAGAAGTATTGCATAATCATCCTGTTAACTGTACTAGTGACAATAATCTTTTTGCTGTGGCCTTTCCTTTTCCCAACCACACAGACTGAACTGAATAAATGTGAAGTGTTACTCATAAACTGGCATCCAAACTTTAACACATACCAGGCAATTAAATATGTGTATGCTGAGACTTTCAATGTTTCGAATTGCTGGATTTGCACAGCTTTGCCAACAGCATACGGGGGGGTTATTAATGACTACAGTCCCCCTAGGGGTCAATGAGACCTGGGAGAACTTGATTTATGATACCTCAACCATTACAGCGTAAGATAAAATAGCATTGCACTTGTCTGTTCCACAAAAGGGACTGTGTGTTTTTATAAAAATGATACTGTTCAGGTGGGTTGGAGCAATTGCAATGTGACTGTTCAAGTAGATCTTTATTGTAATACAAACTATGATTCATTTCTTGGATTGATGCATAAAACACTTGATGAAGTAAAACATAATTCTGTTCTTTATAAACAGCTGTCTATAATTGATAGGAAAATGTTTCATGCAGGGCGAGTGTACATTCATAGCAAGGTTACTACTAAAGTAGAGGATTGTTATTTTGTGTGTGGCAGAAAGGCATACAAATGGTTACCTGAGAATTGGTCCGGCAGTTGTATTTTGGGTTACCTGGTTCCAGCCATACGACACACTGCAGTCTTGCTTCATGGGAAAATTTGAAATGTCCGGGAAGTTGTCAAGAAATCTGTAAATCCAGTGGGACAAATCGATGCGCGTTGGAAAGACCATCACTCTCTAGGTAAAGGACTGACACACATGGACTTGAGTGATAACGTTATATCATGGGCAGGCATATTACCAGCATACGGAGCAGTGAAATCGATCTGGGAGCTGAGGAAACTGTCGAAACTTCTCGAAGTAATGAGCAACGCAACTTTTTCTGCTCTCGAGTTGGTGACTGATGAACTGAATGCTATGAGAACAGTAGTGCTCCAAAACCGCATGGCTCTTGACTTCACCCTAGCAGCGAGAGGTGGTACGTGCGCATTAATCCAAGAAGAATGCTGTTCGTATATTCCTGACCATAAACACGAGATAGACAATCATCTTGAGGTAATTCAGCAAGTGTTGGCCATGACCAAACCAGGCCCAAACCCACTGAAGGACTTTTTCCAGAAATGGTTTAGGGGGTGGGGTACCATCCTAATGAATATCCTGATTGCCATTTGTGTAGGTATGCTCCTGCTGGGAGTATGTGTTTGTTGTGGTATCCCCTGCATGAAAAGACTGATTAAAGACCTTATAGGCATGTCGGTTTCTGAAACCTTATATCAAAGTACTGAGTATGAAATCTGTTAAAAGACTGAAAATGCTTTCATAAGTTTAAACTGAATGACTCTCTTAACTGCAAATCCTGAGTGGAAGAGGTTAGGAGAAGAAAACACACTGTTTATGCTTATTTTGAAAGTAGAATAAAAGTATTAATAGGGGGGAAATGTTAGAAAAATATGTATTAATGTGTGCATTAGTAATATGCTTAGTGCATTCAGAGCTTAAAAGAGTTAAAACATTTATTCTATTTCATACTGCATAAATCTGTACAAACTGCAGTTGCTTTCTGACCTTGTATTGTCAGCTAAATCTTGCTTGTGCCTTGGAAATTTACTGAGAAGCAGATGATTTCTGCTTGAGTTAGGAAAATAATGAATAGAACAATACTGCTTATATGAAACTCAGACAAGAAGTTCCGCTGTGCCATGAGAACATACACAGCTGTAGAAGTAACAGATAATTAGGACAAAGCCTGCTTGAAAATATGAACTGCAATCAGCATTTGCTTGTATCTGTATTAGAAAAGTACCTTGAAAAATAACAGTGTACAATAGACGCTTGTAAATGAATTAATAGTCACCAAGGCCAGGTTGTTTTTCTGAAAAGTTTCTCACAAATCTAGTCATATCATCAGAAAATCTGAAGTAACACCTGCTGTAGTACAATGCTTAAAGTTGTGTTTGATTATGTCAGCTTAGAAGGCCATGTCTTGTAAAACAGTATAAGAATGAACATACTTCCTGTTAGTAGTTAGACAAATCCTTGTATTTGCATGTTTTTGTCTCCTTGCTGCAAGTAAATTAAAGTGCCTTAACTGAACCTTACGTGTATTCGTCTTTGAAGTTTTTTCCTTTGACAGGTACAGTACGGAATGTACTGTACAAATGTATTGTCTGTGGCTGTCACACAAGCTGACATAAGAATGGGGAGGATGTCTGTGTGGGATAAGCATCCTTACATGAATAATGCAGAGGATATATATGAAGGATCTGACATACAATTGGGGTAGGGTGCATACTGTGAAGCTGTGCAAACTGATATGCCTGATGAATGTACTCTCGGCAGAATTCTCCAGAAAGGTGGCCACAGGTAAAGGATCATGGAAAACATTACAAGAACCAACCACAACCATGGAGAATTTCAGAATAATATCACCACTAATCCCATGCCTCCGACATAACATATGTGATGTGGAGTGCTAACAGATGAGCCTGCACGCATACAGACTTGAACAACTATTATGATACAACCACACTCTATGAGGCAACTATGTACACTGTCCTGGCACTTTAATATTTGCAGGAGGTGTTGGGAGGGACACTGCAACACTGCTATATCTGTATGCAACAGTACGGGCAATATAGGTTAGTTGCCTTGTGTTTATAGCATATATATATAAATATATATATATATATATATATATATATATATATATATATATATATATATATGTGTGTATGTATATGTATGGCACAATCCACACTGTCATGAAAGAGATACATGCCATTATGTTGCCAATACCTATCTATGTAGTGTGTGCATAAGCAGAACAGGTAACACACATGCATATGATGTAACAACTCAACTGGTGTTCTGCACCACCAGACAGTCATGTATTCCACAGAAATAATACCTAGGTATGGCCAATAAGCTGTGTGACTAAGCACTGTGATAAAGGTGGTACACTTCAGTCACACGTCACTGGAAGATGTGTAAGGAGATACATGAAGAAGGGTACATTGTACACAGATATTGGTGTGATGAAGGCTGGGAACCATGAAGTTATTATGGCCTCTGATATGCATGTCCTTCAAATACCCAATACTTGTGTTACATTCAAGGGTGTAGTTAGCACTGTGACCACATGCTGGTGGATATACCACATACCTTCTACCTAGGACACAGGTCACATACCCATTGGTCTGATGATTATAGGGCGTGATATCTACATTATAGTTGAATGATGTGTCTGTTTCCTGATTCAACAAATCCCTCCATGTGTCTCATCAGTGCAGGTGTTATCATGGGTGTGACAGCAGTTTTTGGTCTGTGTTGATGCTGTCTGTATTATACTAATATCATAGTTGGAGTCAATGATTGCCTTCTTCAGGCAGCTGTTTTGACACAGCATGTGTATGTTATAGGTGATGTCCACCACTTAACTAATGGGCAGGCAAGGGCTTAGTAGACTCCCCTGATATCCTGATCTGATCACTGGACCTGAGATATATGTCACGTCACACATTTCATCATAGTGAGATGCCACGTATGTCATACACTGGTTCATCCATTTGGTGATATAGCTGCTTATGGCCACATATGTCAGTGTTGATTGAATACCTCAGTGTGGATTTGTGTCAAATACCTTGATCTGTTCAAGTTCCACAAGATGATAATGTTGTCATCATGCATGTCCTTGATGACCTCTTTGAGGACCTCTAGCAGATGCAACAGACTTGATGTATCATTAATAAATCACACAGGTCTTTTGTACACACCAGGAATATTATTAGTGTATAAGTAGAAGAGCTCCATGATGACATGTTGGTGTACCTCACAGTCGGGGAGAGTTAGGATATCTCCATACATGCATGCAGCAGGTGTTGTTCCCTCCAACTCAGGT
>NC_056731.1:1335894692-1335977590 GCF_019279795.1 Protopterus annectens
TGCTGCAGGTGTCTGGTGAGGTACAGACAGATGTGAGCATTGTACTCCATTACTGGTGTGATAATGGTAGGGTACAGCAGAGGTATGACTATCCTGGTCATGGATCTGATGTCCATATGTATGATGTGCACAATTCAGATTGTGTTTGTCATCACTATGAGCACATAGTAATGAAACTGTAGATTGCTATCAACATGTGCTCCCAAGTCTCGCAACACTGTGTTGGAGCTTAGGGGGATGCTATGTGTCTGATAATTAGCAGGGGTACTTCACTGACAAAGGTGACAAAGAGTAATTGTATGCTTTAAAGTTCAGTCCATGAGTTTGGCACCAATCATCACTCTGTGTCAGCCCCTACTGTAACATGTCATCATCATTGGGGCACTCTATATGAGTGTGTCCAGTTAATAGTCATCTGCAAACTTGGTAAGCCACAGGCCATCTACTGTTGCCAGTGCTTCAAGGAAGTATTTTCCAAACAGTTCAGGACCTATCACAGATCCCTGTGGTATTCCACTGGTGAGTGGGCTAGTGGTGGTGGTGCAGTCCCCAACTTTGGAGTGTGTGTTCTGTTGTTAATCCAGGTGGCTATCCATCTAGTAATGTATGACATAGAGATCTTTACTATGAGACATGAATGGGTGGTAGTGTCAAAGGCCTTGGATAACTCAGCATAGGTAGTACATCCTGTTATCGCTCATCCAGGTCTTTTGAGTCAGTATCCAAAAATTCTACAAGGGTCATAAGCAAGATCTACCCTTGACAAAACCTAAATGGGTAGAGATAAGTGTGTTGAAGGTCACCTATGTCCCTTTGGCTATGGTCCATGCTAATTCCTGCACTAGCCTTGCAGATAAAGTTTTAGGCATGTGGGCCAATAGTTGTAGTTCTCCATGTTACCAGATTGATGTGCTTTGCATAGCACACTACATTTTATATTACAAATTGGAGTGCGGTTTATATATATATTTGGAAAAAGTACTGAGACCCCAGAAATGTAGTGCTTGAGGGTGCCAACACGTGGATGAGTTTTAAATATATGACATATATTTTGACAGGGCCTTCAGTTTGTAATGTTTCTACCTGTAATTCATGTCATACAAAGGAAATGGACAGTAAACAACAGTAATACAGCATAATATATACATTTCCATGGCACGGAGAGCAGCAGGTTTGTGCGATGGTCAGCAAAGTGCATACACATGTAAGATACACATGTTTACACATAGCTAAGCAATGCGCAAATGTGAGCTGCATTACTAACTTCAGTCTAACAGTTAGTATTGAGTTTATGAAACAGACTAACTGCTTTATTGACTCAGTGGTAGCACATGTTAATGCATTGCTACATTCCTTTTTTTAGATCAGATAATACTGGGTTCAAATACAGGTGTATGTCATAACTTTAAAATACTTTTCATTAAAGAGTGATAATGCAAAGACATGAATTATTTATACAAAATGTGTTACTGTGTGTTGGCATAACACAGTGGTATTAAGCATTATTGTGCAGGAGTAACCGCATCTGTTTACCACTGCTCACCATTGGTATGTGATACACACCTCTGTGCAAACATGGAGCCCAACAAGGGAAGTGATCCATTGCATCTCCAGCATTGCTAAGTTCTGACAGTTAGTATTGAGTCTCTGGAATACACCTGCTACTTAACTGACTCTGTGGCAGCATGTGTTAATACAGTTAATGAAAACATACATTCCATTTTGTGGCCAGACGGTACTGTTTTGAATATAACTGTATCTAATACTTTTAACGCTTTTTGCTTTATTGCTGCTGTGCTTTGGTACATGATGCATACCATCATGCAATAATCCATTAAAGAAAAGAAATGGGGAAGATAGAACAGTGGTGAAATGGGGAGCAAGCTGGGGGAAGAACAAATGGAAAGCAATACAGGAATGTGCATGAGAGAGGTAAGAAAGAACCATAACTATCCATTTCTTCAACAGTAAAAACTGATAATATACGTAGAATATTAGCTGACTTTGGACTGTCACCTCCTGAGAGAGGGATGATACAACACAATCATGTTGCATAGCCAACTGGACTGAATCAAGTGTGTCAAGAAAACATATGTGCAAAATCTAGAGCTATGTATAGGACAATATTTTTTTTGTGGGACAGGTGCCAATTTTGTTTGTTTTTTTGAGAGAGAGAGAGAGAGAAATGTTGGTGAAGGGATGTAGGGATGTATGGGTCTGGTAAGTTGGGTAGGTGAGGAAGCAGTTGCAGACAGACAAGACAAACAAGACGAGACATGGGGATTGTTATGAATACAAGAGGTTGGTGGACACTATGGTTTGGGTGAGGGTGGGGACATCCAGAACCCATGGTTGTCAAGCAGGGTGACAGTGAGAACTGAGTCCTCACTCATAGAGCTGTCATCACTGTCACTTCACTGTGGCACTGGCTGGACTTCTTGACATTTCCTTCTCCTCCTCCTGGTACTACATACTATAAGGAAGAGCTGCCTCTGCAACCAGCATAGGTGTGCACCAACAGTGCAGTACACAAACCTATGCACCATCACCGGCAACTCAGTGTGTGTGATAAATGCACCAACTCTGCTACTGTTCTTGGAGGGAAACATTGGACTAGCCTCCTGGGGCAAGACTACCTGAGGGGGCAGGTAGTGCAGGAGCAGCAGAGGTGCTGCTGCCAGGTTGGATCCCAGATGTGCTAGACAATGGTGCCACGGCTAATGGAGTGGGGGCAAGCAGATCCTGTGGGACAGGCCTACCCTGCTGTGCTTTGCAGCATTTCATGATGTGGTCCACATGGATCACATGGACACATATTGATGACACATAATAAAATAAAACAAAAAAATTAAAATAGTAATAATAAAAAATAAAATAAAAAAGAGATAAGGGTTGTGGTGAGAGACAAAAAAAGAGATAAGATTAGTACCTTTATATGTAATATACAATACATTAATACAATTATTTGACTCTATTATCTTAGCATTTAGTCTTAAGACTACCACGTCCTAACAGATAACTTTTACTTTTAAGACTATCAGCTCCTAACAGATGCACACTATACTACAGATTGCAGCAAGAACTCCTTGATATGTGCGTATATTGGACATATGTGTGTTCCAGTTATGCAGATTACAGTTTACAGCAGGGCATGTGTGTCACTGGTATAGAGCCTTTGCTTTAAACTTTTAAGTTACACATAATTGAAGAATTAACAGTATTGCGTAGTTGGGAAGTGTGGTATTTGAACCCACAAGCTCTGACTAAAGTCTCATGTTGTACTCTTGATTTGTGACACAGACTAATGCATGCATACTTGCTTTTACAGTTGAGATATGCATGCTCAGTTTGATACAATTCTGTAAAATGCCAAAAAAGATATCATTAACTTTTAAAGCTACAATAACACTACTCTTCTGCTACATATACCACATGCTTCCCTCAGCCTAGTCAATCTAGCCACATGGGTTCTTATATTAACCTCCCTTTACATGACAGCTGTGGAAAAAAAGCAGAACAGAAAAGAATACCATTATAAATACCAGTCTTTCCTATATTCAGCTTTTAAAAGTCTTACAGGTACTCTCTGTAGTTGATACTTACACATCTGTGGGATGCCTGCAGTCCTAAACTCCTTGATCCAAGCATTGAGGGTATCCCTCTTCCTCTGATGTAGATCACTAAAGTGATACCTACATTGGTCACCAGTGCATGGGATACTGATGCCACTGAATACAGTCTGGGCCAAACTATCCCAAACTTCAAATTTCTACTGTGAGCCAGAATAGTCCCCCTGTAACAACCTGGCACTGTGGTGTTTAACTGGTTCAATAAAAATCCTGGACTCCTGGACACCCCCTCTCTGTGCCTTAAATGTCACACCCTGTCCACAGTGTGCCTTAAATGTCACATCCTGTCCACAAATGCCTGCTATGTCTACCATGGATCAAGAGCAATGGAGACTGATGATTTCCCACCATTCCCAGTTATTGCATTTACTGGGTGGGTTGCACACTGTTTGAAAATCTTGCTCACCACTTGCTATCTCTAAAATATGGTGCTTGATAGTGTGCACCTCTGAGCACCATGTTTGCATGATGGTAAGCGGTATCCAACAGTGGTAAGCAGTGAGAAATTACATAACTACAGTATAGTACACAGTATACCCACAGTCATATATTTCATAATAATGTAATAATATATAATGGGAAATGGAACAAAAATAAAAGAGTATGGAATACACTGAGCTCAAATCCAGGACCATGTCTATTGTAGTCCTACATCTACACCTGTTGCCATGAGAGGGTTAAGAACACACTTGTCTATGCTTCAGTTCATTGGTGTAAACCATACCTCTCAACCTGGAAACATCAAAAATCTGGACAAGGCCCATGAAAAATAGGTACAAATCTGTACGCTGATTAACGTAAAATTTGAATACATAATTATGTATCCCCGCCCACTCTAATGGAATGGTGGGATACCAACTTTCAAATGCAAACTGAAGAACAGACAACCAAAATATGGCACCAGAGTCCCCCTGCAGTCATTCCAATGACCCATTACCTGGCTATTTTGCCCCATTTACCATAAACACTAATGTGCATACTGCTTTACTTCTACAATGATTATTTGGATTTTATTTTTACATTTTATAGCATAATGTACAAACACTAATAGATATCTGCTAAACAAAGCAATACTGTCTCACAATGAAAATAGACTTGACATTAAAACTTCTCTGCCTCACATTCATTGCAAGAGCATTGAAACCCACACCACATTCAAAGAAAACACATCTGGCCAGTGGTGGATAAAGATTACCTTTGGGCTGTTTGAAAATCACACAAAACAAGAAACATACGTGTGTTCTTTGATACACCTTCCTGACTTTATTAAATTATATTTCTTGCATAATGCAGCACACTTGTTAGACTTAGAGCACATTTTAAATTTATTGTTTGAACATTTTTCCAGCAGGCAATGAAAGAAAATGCATGAACCAATAATGACATAACTGCCCAATTCAGAACATTTCCATCAGAAAAGTCTACGTACACACACACACACACACACACACACACACACACACACACACACACACACTCACATTTTAAATTTATTGTTTGAACATTTTTCAGTAGGCAGCGAAACAAAATGCATGAACCAATAATGACATAACTGCCCAGTTCAGAACATTTCCATCCCAAAAGCCTACTTACACACACACACACACACACACACACACACACACACACACACACACACACACACACACACACACACACACAATCGCATTTTAAGTTTATTGTTTGAACATTTTTCCAGTAGGCAACAAAACAAAATGCATGAACCAATAATGACAGAACTGCCCAATTCACACCATTTCCTTAATAAAAGTCTACTTCCACACACATTATATATATATATATATATATATATATATATATATATATATATATATATATATAATGACAGTAGTGTAAGCCATAGGCATCTTGCACAACTTCGCACACTTATTTTCAATTTCAATTTTTTTTTGGGGGGGGGGGGGACAAAAGGCCAAAAAACAGGGACACATTTTAAACATTGCTTATATAATTTTGGAAAGTTGCTAGAATAAAATGTTATGTTACCACCATGCATTTCACTGCCAAGTCTTGAACCCAAGACCCTTTGCACTACAGTCAGAGCAACATACCACTATGCCAAATCAGCAGTTTCCTGAAGGATAGGAAGACTGAAACTTAAATGGCTATCATTTAGTGAATTCATTTCTCATTTCCCACCATAGCTCTCAATGTCTTAGCGCAAAAAACCTGGACAAAGCCAATAATGGGGGAATACAGCCTCAAAATAGGGACACATTTCAAATACTGATCTTATAAACTTAGAAAATTGCTAGAATAAAAGGTTTTGTGTTACCATTTATTTTCTGAAGAATATGAAGTCTGAAATTTAAGTGCCTGTCATTATTTAGTAAATTCAGTCCTTCAGTAATTTGCCACAAAAATCCTGAAAACCACATTTACGAGGAACAGAACAAAAATATGAGGCATAAATTCACAAGTGGTGGTGGCTAGGGACTTTAGGCTCTTTTTACCTGTACTCAAGGTACAGGGTTTGAGCCTGAGTACCGCTAGCCACCAGGTGTATTCACCTGGGGCATTTGTACACACACTCATACCCCAGTTTTGTTCAGGTAGACACATGAAATCTTAAAAAAATAATAATCGCGCCCCTGTTCTGACCCAAACTCCATTCATGAGGAGAAAAAACAAATACCTTAAAAGCTCTGTAGTACCCATGCTTGCAAAAAACCTTAAAAGCTCTGCAATACTCACACTCCAGTTCAGATGCCAAACTCCATTCACGAGAAGATAAAACAAATACCTTAAAAGCTCTGCAGTACCCACGCTTGCAAAATACCTTAAAAGCTCTGCAATACTCGCGCTCCAGTTCAAACCCCAAACTCCGTTCATGAGAAGATAAAGCTAATACCTTAAAAGCTCGGCGGTACCCACACTTGCAAAATACCTTAAAAGCTCTGCAATATTCATGCTCCAGTTCAGACCTAAACTCTGTTCATGAGAAGATAAAACAAATACCTTAAAAGCTCTGCAGTACCCATGCTTGCAGCACCAGTCATTTCCTTCCTGAAATAAATTGTTTCCACCACTGAAGCAGTCCTTTCCAATTATTAAAGCAGTGCTTTCCAAGTGTTTGCCGGCTCACAGATCCATTCAAACAGTGAAGCAGACAGACAGAAATGCATGCACATGAGCCCTTGAGCTCAATTCCGACAGGCTGACAGAGCTGACATCATCATGTACGTGATGACATCAGCTCAAAAATTGAAAAAATTTTTTTAAAAAAGTCAGGAAAAATTTGGAAATGAAGGGGTGCCACTCCGGAATTATGGCACCCCATTATCTGGACCCCAAAACTCGGTAAAAAACAATTCATTCTGTACAGTTGGGAGGTATGGTGTAAACTGCAATGTCACAGCAGTTGCACACTGTGTATTAGAACCCAGGACCATCTATACTCCAGCCCTACACTTACACCTGCTGCCACAAGATTAGTCATATGACATTGCCTATTTACCTAATCATTCTGAAAGTCTCACTGTTAACTGCAACACAACATCAATTAGCAGGTTTGCATGAGGGCCAATATTATTAATTTAAATGCATCTGGTTCTGTTTTTGGCTGTCTGGCTCCTGTCTGCTTCCTGGGTGAGCCAGTTTGCATGCTGCTGCGCTTCACACCAATTAGATAAGCACAGCCAAACTTGCCATTCATTTTTTCCATTTCCCATGATTGTGATAAGCTGCGCATTGGGCAAACACTGCCAATTTAAAAAAAAAGAGAGATGAAAGGGTAATGTAGTTGAAATGAGGAAAAGTGACCTATGATATGCACACTAGAAAAGGTTGGTATACATGAGATATTACTGCATAAGTCTGGATTTGAATTCTCACTCCAGTGCACCTTCAGAATACAGGTGTGGTGTCTTATCCCTCTTGGCCACACAAACAGCTTTGCAGCAAATAACTTAATTCAATATGCACACAGCCAGTTGCAACAGCATCTACAGTGATATCAAAATATACAACTATTATAGTACTTTTAGTAGTTTTGGATGAAGTGCACCTAGTGATCACACACCCTGTCATGATTATTGCTTGCAAATATACAGCTCTGCCTTAGATTTCTGTGTTATTCACCATTCTTCATTTATCTGAGCTGTAATCCGAGATATAGTGTGTAAGGCATTCTATATCATTGGCCTTAAAATGTGTGAGGCTATTAAGTGGAAATAATATCATATGCAGTTGCCAACAATTGAAGGGCAGGTTGGATGTTAAGGAACACAACCTATGACTTGTGTGCTGCTTACTTAAATTTCCAACCTTACAGCTAACACTTTGTAGATCTAACCTGACACACCTACTGGAAGTGAGGCAGCCTGCAGTGCTGTTGTGTTTTTCTTCTCTCAATCATTAATCATTCACATGTGCAATCCTTTAAAAACAAACACTGACTGAGTGCATGCACTATGTTTACATTTCATACATGGATTTCAGTTTTTGGGATTCAGCAGTTCTAATGAGTTCACATCTCATTTGCATATTCACTATTCTAACAGCACTGAATCTACACCATATAAAAAGGCAACATGCACATAGGCAAACTGATGGTGAGGATTGTTGTATATGTTTGGAAGACTGGAATAACCCCTTTTCTTCAGGATAAATCTGTACAGAGCAGTACTGAACTTCAGAAGATATGCTTCCATTTTGTCACCTACATGCTACATATGCTGGAATGTATTTAAGAAAA
Source organism: Protopterus annectens (assembly GCF_019279795.1). NCBI lineage: Eukaryota > Metazoa > Chordata > Ceratodontiformes > Protopteridae > Protopterus > Protopterus annectens. The sequence goes on from NC_056731.1 coordinate 1,335,903,039, forward strand.
ATCTAAAGCAAAGGCTTTTACAGTTTTATCTGTATGCATTCGTTAAAAGTCTTCTGATGGCATGGGCATGTTTGTCAAGCCATTTCAGAGGTATACATGATTGCCAATACATGAAAATGGAATGCTGTATGATAAATATAGGTTCATAGGTTCATAGGTGTTTACTAAGCTAATGGCCACAAGGGCCTTTTTAACCCTAGCCATGCACCCCAAATTTCTGACAAGTTCTGATACCCTTGATAAGTGTAAGCATGGGCCTGGGAGATGAACCATTTACAGGTTACCTGTTTGCATCAGAGACATAGGTGCAAAACCAGGGATACATTTCTGGTTTCCCATCCAATTGTCCAAGTTGGACTTGAATTGTATTAGGGAGGAACTCTGCGTCACATGGATGGGGAGCCTGTTCAATAGACGGGGTAGTTTCTGGGATACACACCTATCTCTACAACAGGTCCTATTTATATCACAGGCAAGGATTAAGTCTTTAGAATGGGTAATTCAGATACTGTTTGTTTGGTGGCTATGCAGAAGGTCCATCAGAGTGGGGTTTGACAATGCCCTGTATGCCAGACATAGATCTCCCCTCAAAAGCCTATAGGAGACAGAATAGAGGGATAGGGCCTTGAGGCAGTCTGCACAGTACATATTACTTACACCCTGTATTCTTTTAGTGAGGAACCTCTGTGGATATTCCAGTTGTTGGAAATGCTTGGTTAGGAAAATACCAAAGGGGGCATTGCACTCAATTATAGGTCCGATGAATGCCGAATACAGTGGAACAATGACTTTCTTGGACTTAGATGCTATACCTTTGTATATATGTTCCGCATCATAGAATGATTTCCTCACCACTTTAGACATATGATGATCAAAGACAAGATTACTATCTATTGGTGTCCCTAAGTCCCTGACTACTGGGTCAACTGTTGTCAATGTGATAGTTACCAGGGATGAATGACTTCCCAAAGGATACTATTATGCACTTATTTGCATTTAGTTTTAGTCCATGACTCAGACACCAGTCGTTTGGCTGTATCAGCCCCTCCTAGAGAACATCTGTGTCAGTGTGAGATTCAATGACAGCTACTAATTTGGAATCATCTGCAAATTTAGTCAGCCAAAGACCACTGACATTGGCCTTGACTTCTGAGAAGTAAATGCCAAAAAGGAGCGGTGCAAGGACTGATCTCTGGGGAACTCCACTTGTGACTGGCCTCTTTGTAGAGGTGGACTCCCCAATTCTAACTTCCTGAGTCCTGTCTGTGAGCCAGTTGGCTATCCACTGGGTGACATATGAGTTTGTACATAACCTCTTGAGTTTGTCAACAATGCCCAAGTGGGGCATTGTGTCAAAATACCTTGGCCAGGTCAAGGTAGAAAGTGTGAATGATTTAGCCCTCGTCCATTGCTCTGGTGACCTTCTCAAAGAAGTCCACTAGATTGCGTAGGCATGATCTGCCCTTGACAAAACCAAACTGGGTTGGGTCCAGTGACTGGAGGTTTACCATATCTCTATTGATTATCTCCATGATAATTCTTTCCATGGCTTTACATATAAGACTAATGAAACTTATGGATCTGTAGTTTCCAGGGTCTGTAGATGGCCCATCTTGTGCAGAGGGATGACTGTTGCCTTACTCTGCCCAGATAGGTCATGTTTCATGCTATTTAGAAGGCATCCTGGGATATTGTCTGGGCTCATTGATGCAGTGTTCTTATTTATTTATTTATTTATTTATTTATTTATTTATTTATTTACTTTTGCTGACTGGGAGTGTCCAACTGGATGTAGGTCCATTTTCAGAAGTGGCCCGGGGAGAAAAGCTCCATGGTTAAAATATACAGAAAGTAGTTACACTGGATTTACATAGCAACTAACAATGTGATCAACATAGCAATTAAAAATTACAAGCATAGTTACAGATGAAGAACATAGTACATCAGTAGACAACTAGAATCTTTATAATCTGTGAAGTACATAACAGACATTAACAATTGTTACAATAAGAAGTTCCTGCTGTATAATAAGTAGTTTGGCTTATGAGCATCCGAGCTTGCTACAATCAAGGTAGTTAGTGGGGTGGAAAGAAAGGTAGTGGGTGGATGGGTTGGGTGATATTAGACGGGAAGTTGCAAGGGCATAGCCAGCATGTTTTAAGGTGCACTTTTAGTAAAGTTTTGAAGTGGGTGCATGATGGTACAGAGGTAATTGTGGGTGGGAGGGAGTTCCATAATTTGGCTATAGTGCAAGGGAATAGTGCTTCTCCAGCAGAGTTATTGGCTTTAATGACCTGCAAGTGATTTTTGTTGCTGGATCTTAGTGGTCTGGTGGTGCGATAGGGTTGGAGTAGATTCTGAAGAGATGGGACTTTTAGTGGACGGTTTACTAGTTTGTGGGCGAGTGTGAGTTGATACCATCGAAGGAGGTGAAGGAGTTCAAGCCAGCCCAGTTCAGCAAGTGAGAGACAGTGGTGACTACAGTAGGATGCCCCTGTGGCGAATTTGGCGATTTTGTTGTAGCAGGTCTTGAGCTTGTTTAGATCGCATTACCTTAGGTTGGTATATATTGGAGAGGCATAAAGTAGAGTGGAGATAAAGTGGGAATTTGCTACTGAAATCTTTGCTGCTTTGGTTTGAAGTTGCTTATTTCTGTATAACACTCCTAGTTTTTTTGTGGACTTTTGTTATGGTCATGGATATGTGAATGTCAAATGTTAGTTTATTGTCTATTTCATCTCCTAGCAATTTGGTGTGTTCTGTTGGGTGTATAGTGTTGTCTTTTGCTGTGATGTTAAAGTGAGAGTTGTTTTGAGTATGTTTGGTGGGTTGGAAGATGAGTAGTTTAGTTTTGTTTCGGTTGAGTATTAACTGGGCATCAGATAACCAAGTTTCAACAGAGAAAAATGCTTCCTGTGTGACTTTTTGCAGTTTGGGTAGGGACTGGGCTGAGCAGATGATGGTTGAGTCATGTGCGTATTGTATAAGCATGCCATGTTTGGCAGCAGAGGCTAGATTATTGGTGAAAATAGAGAAGAGTAGGGGTCCAAGGATGGATCCTTGGGGAACCCCTATAGAGACAGGTAGTTGGGGAGATATGTCATTCTGCCATACAACGGATTGCTGGTGGTCAGACAGGTAACTCTGAAACAAGCTGGTGACTGATTGAGAGAAGGATAGGTTATTGAGGAGAGAGATGAGTTGATTGTGTGGGACCATGTCGAATTCTTTAGATAGGTCTAGGAAAGTAGCAGAGGAGAGATAGCCATTGTTTTTATGCTGAAGGATAGTGTTAGTAAAGGAGAGTAAGGCAGTGGTGGTGCTATGGATTGGTCGGAAACCATGTTGAGTATTGGAAAGGAGGTTGTTAGTAAGGAGGTAGTCTGAGACCTGAGAGTGAATGTATTTTGGAGAGTGGAAAGACAATAGCTATGGGTCGGTAATTGGTTAGTTCTGTGAAGGGGCCGCCTTTGTGGAGGGGAATTATATGTGATACTTTCCACAGTGTGGGAACGTAACTTTCTGAGAGAGATCTGTTAATCAAGATGGATACTGGGTAGGCCAGAGCATCAGCTGCGATTTGTAGGTATTCACTTGGGAGGTTGTCTGCTACTAATTTGGTGGGCTTAAATTTAGTTAAGAGTTTTTTTTATTTTGGAGGTAGGAACAGGAGAAAAAGAGAAGACAGTGGGAAGATTACTAGTTGAAGGTGTGAGTTGGAGTGGAGGGAGGTTGTGTTGTCTAGCTAGTGATAGTATGGTTTGTGTGAAGTGTGTGTTGAATGAGGTAGCAATATTTTTAGAGGAGTGTGGGATGTTAGGAGGAGGGGTACTGACTTTTCCTGGGTGGAGGATGGAGTTTATGGAGGACCAGAATTGTTTGGGGTTGTGTTGGGAGGAGTCTAGGGCAGACTGGTAGTATTGGAATTTGTCCTGTTTTATTAGCTTTTGAACTCAATTGCATAGTTCTAGGAATTTCTGTCTAGTTGAGGGGGTTTGGGGTTTTGCGCCAGTGCTCCCAGGCTTTATCTCTGTTTTTCATTTCTGACTTAGTGGTTTTCTGTAGCAACGGGGAGGGTTGTGCTTTGGTTCTGGAAACTCTTATGGGGGCTTGGTAATTAAGGATGCTCAGGAAATTCAACTGCATCATCAAGACTGAGGTACTTTAGAGGATGCCAGTTACATTCTTTGAGGGATGAGATGAATGTGAGTGGGTTAAAGTTTAGTTTTTTTATGTATTTGATGGTAGATGACAGGTTTAACTTGGTATATGTGTTTTTTGAGTAGGAATGTTGGGGAGTGATCACTGAGGCTATCCGATAAGCAGCCTGCTATATATGACTGGGAGCTCGTACTGACTAGTATCCAATCCAGGGTAGTGTGCTTGGTGGAGTTTTTATTTATCCTGGTTAGCGACTGGGCTAGTTGGGTGAAGCCATGAAGGTTTAGATGATGGGTTGGATGGTTGCCAGAACAGGATTGCCAGTCAATATTGAAATCACCTAAAATTATAGTTTCTTGGGGGAGATGATGGGTAGTCCAACTGAGGAGGTTTTCTGGTGGAGGGATGTTTTAGCCAGGTGGGAAGTAGCATCCAATTATGTTGATGGTTTTACTTTGGTTTATTTTAAGGTTGGTATATATTATTTCTTCATTGCCTATTTGTGGAGCTGATGATTTTAAGATCTGGATGCTTAGATGCTGTTTAAATATTATAGCTATATCACCTCCTTACTTGTTTAGCCGGTCTACTCTTAGTATGCCGTAACAGGTAGGGAGGATTTGCTCACTGGTAATGTGAGGTTTTAGCCAGGTTTCTGTCAGGATGACTATATCTGGGGAGTACAAGTCTATGGTGGCATGGAGTTCATGGACCTTGTTGGATATACTTCTAATATTTAGGTTTAGTAGTAGGAGGTTACTTGGCTTTCTATTGGCTGTGACTTGAGAGACGTTGTGGTTTCTAGTCTGATTATGAGGACTGGGGTTGGAGATGGTGGGGCCAGGGTTGGGGTGGATGTCTCCACTTAGGGCTATTTTTGATATGCATGAGTTTAATTAATTTTCTCAGTTTTTGAATGTGTTTGTTTATTAGAGAAATTTTATGATTGTGCTCTGTGGGTAATAGGTATGGTGGGAGGGTTACTATGTTAAGTTGTAGGGATGCTTTTTGTTTGAGTACTATAGTTGATAGAATATGTGGGGGGTGCATAGGAATGATTCTTCAGTTGGTGGGAGGGGAGCTGAGTGAGGGTGAGACATGAGTGGTGGTGTGAGTAGTAGTACAGTTATAGTGGTTGAGTGGGGGAATGATGGAGTTTTGGTAGGATGTAAGATATGCAAGGAGAGTGCATGCAGTGAGAATAGGTATGATATGCTTATACATGTTAGCTGAGGAGGAGGGATAGTAGTGGGAAGATGGAGGAGGCAGAGTTGGGTTTAGTGCTGTGGTTGGCTGTTGGAAAGATGGGAGGGGTTTGCGTGTGTGATAAAGGTAGGACCACTGGGAGCAGGTGGGAAATGGGGGCAGGGTGGGGAGCAGAGTGGGCAGAGACCCTGTTATTTGCTCTTATGAGGGGGCTGGAAACAATCAGGTAATAGAGTAAACTGATATAAGAACATATGATAGTGAATGTGGAGACTTAGGTAGGTACCCTGTATTTCCACGAACTATCAGTTAGCTGTGCCCCAGTTCAAGCAGTTTTAGTAAGTTTTATGGCAGGACTGAGCATAAAGTGCTCAAAGGGTGGTCATAGTTTTAAAAATGGTGCCTGCCACAGGTAATATTTATTAACTTTGGGATTGGCTTAAGATAATAAACAGGGAAGGGGGGGGAACAAAGGTGTGAGCAGGCAGTTCTTTTGTACTGCTTCTAATGAGCCAAGATCCAAGCAAAGACAAGTTTGTGTTTAAGAAATAATCAGAATTGACCAAGGACTGCTCTGAAGCTGTAAGTCATTTCTTAGGTGGAGAAACAGGATAACCTGTATCAGTAGGCTACTGTGGTCTCAATTTAAATTAACAAACACACAGTATTTGATCAGTTATGGATACTATTTGCAAACATAAGGGAATAAAAGAGGAAATGGAAGATGAGTGTGTGTGGGGGGGGGGGGGGGGCTGCTTACAAGCCAAAGCAGCGTGCTCTCCAGGGGATAGTGAATATTAGTTCAAACAGGTAGACACATATTCAAAGTTAACTTTAGCTGTTTGTGTTTGCAGACAGTTCAGTCCCGGACTGTGCTTTTCATATAACAATGAATCCACCGGTTGGATAAAGGTGGCACAGCAGCTGAATACTTAGAGTGGTGTTAGGTTCAAAGTTAACTTTAGCTGTTTGTGTTTGCAGACAGTTCAGTCCCGGACTGCGCTTTTCATATAACAATGTATCCACTGGTTGGATACAAGATAAAGGTGGTACAGCAGCTGAATACTTAGAGTGGTGTTAGGTTCAAAGTTAACTTTAGCTGTTTGTGTTTGCAGACAGTTCAGTCCCGGACTGCGCTTTTCTTATAACAATGAATCCACCGGTTGGATACAAGATAAAGGTGGTACAGCAGCTGAATACTTAGAGTGGTGTTAGGTTCAAAGTTAACTTTAGCTGTTTGTGTTTGCAGACAGTTCAGTCCCGGACTGTGCTTTTCTTATAACAATGTATCCACTGGTTGGATACAAGATAAAGGTGGTACAACAGCTGAATACTTAGAGTGGTGTTAGGTTGGAGAGACACTGAGCTCCTCATGGGGCAAGTAGCAGAGAGGTTGTGTTCTTTTTCTTAGAGGGAGCATTAAGGACCTGTTCCCTAGTGACAGTAGGGGTAGTTATATTTGATGATATTTCCTGAAGGAAGGTTGAGGGGGAGAGAGGAGTAAAGTTGGAGCTGAATGTATCAGCCAGGAGGTTTGCTGTATCGTCTGGCTCGGTAAAGTTGGCTCCATTTACAATGAGCTCTGCACACAATTGTGTATTGCCTTTGAGGTTGCGGACAAAGCTAAAGAATAAATATGTACAAATGTTTCAGGCACAGGTCCTTTGATAGCATGTTTAGCATTTCAAAGATGGTTTGTTAGCCAAGCAGGTCATTTGCCTGTTGTTTTGGGTGGGGGGAGCAAAGGTGAGTTACTGTTATGGCACAAACAAGGATGGACTGCTCTTTTGGGAAAGCAAAGATGAGTTACTTTTATAGCATAACCAAGGGATGACTGTTACTTTTGCGAGAGAGCAAAGCTGAGTTACTGTTATGGTACAAACAAGGATGAACTGTTCTTTTGTGGGGAGAGAAAAGGTGAGTTACTGTTTGGTACAAACAAGGATGAACTGTTCTTTTGTGGGGAGAGAAAAGGTGAGTTACTGTTTGGTACAAACAAGGATGGACTGTTGTTTTGAGGGGAGTAAAGCTGAGTTACTGTTATGGCACAAACAAGGAAATGTTGCTCTTGTTACTCTCCTTGTTTTGCATCCTGCCTGTTGTTAGTATTTCACATCTCTAGACTGTTTTATGTTTCTCCAGTGAGTAATACTGACTGGCTACCTTTTCTGTTTTATCTGGAAACAGTTATTTTGTAGTTATGTGATACTTATGAGTATTATCCTTCTGCTGTCTTTCAGGACATCTACGAGTATACCACCCAGGCATGTCAATCCATGGAGACCCCTTCAACATTGCCGAGAACCAAGTGATTGTAGATGGCTTTAGGTAACATGGTGGTTTCCTCCTGGAATATGGCAAGTCGGATGTGAATATGGTGGCAGATTTGGGATGATATCAATGCTGTGGGTGGCCATGGCTGGACATATGAGCAGGTGCAGCACAGTGCCACTAACATGATCACATCTGCACAGAGGAGAGCAGCTGCAGTTGACCATAACCAGATGGTTACCAGGGAAGGGCATGCTAGGGAACCAACACTAAGCCCCAATGAAGAGTTCCTGGCCATTATTAGAGATTCAGACAGCTCCTAGGAGAGTGCACTACAACATGCCCTGGATGTCAGAGCAACGGCTTCCAAGACAGCAAGCACATCTCAGGAGGAGTTTCCAAGTAGGCTTTGCTATCTGAACAGTTGAATACTGTTGTATAGTAAAACAGTTGAAATGAATATGTTAATTCTGTGTCACATGTCTCTTTTGGGGGATTGAAGATTGTTACAGTTATAAGCTTAGGTTAGAGCTGTCAGCCATGTTCTTGTTCATAGGTTCATAGGTAAGTACTAGGTCATCAGCCCTGGGGCCTATATAAGCCTAGCCAAAAAAGTTCACGGGCTTTCACCACCCAAGAAAGTTATTTTCCTGTGCCCCTGTCAAGCAGAGCCACAGAAGTGATCCCTGGGGTGAATTTCCTATTTCCCATCCAATTGTTGAGATTTTCCTTAAGGATGGCTAATGAGGAACTTTGCTTGACATGAATGGGTAGTCTGTTTCAGAGCATGAGAAATCTCTGGAACAGGAATCTATCCCTCCAGCATGTTCTGTTTATTGCGGTGGCAAAGTCTAGGTCCCTGGAGATTGTGACTCAGAGGGATTGAGGTTTCTTTAAGTGTAGCATGTCCAACAGATCTGGGTTTGACATGGTTTTGTATGTTTGGCAGAGGTCGCCTCTGAGTAGGCGATAAGTGACAGAGTAGAGCTAGAGTTTTTTGAGATGATCTGTGTATGGCATCTGTTTGAGGCTGGTAATCCTCTTAGTGAGGTATTTATGTGGCCTTTCTAGTTGTTGTAGATGTCTTGCGAGGTACATGTCAAATGGAGCATTGTACTCTATAATGGGTCTGATGAGGGATGAGTAGAGAGGAACAATGACCTCTTTTTTCTGTAGGTGAACCCCTTTTTGATGAGGTGTGCCACGTAGAAGGATTTCCTGACTACTGAGGCAATGTGATTATCAAAGGAGAGACTACTGTCCACCTGTGTCCCAAGGTCTCTTATCACACTTTCAGTGTTAAGTAGGCTACCTCCTATGTGGTGGTTCATGGGTACAGTGTTTTTCCCAAAGGGGATGACAATGCACTTCTTGGCATTGAGCTTGAGGCCATGGCTTTGATACCAAGCATCAGTCTCACTGAGGCCCCTTTGTAGAATGTCCACATCATTAGGCAATTGTATTATGGCACCTAGTTTGCAGTCGTCTGCAAACTTCGTTAGCCAAAGACCTGCTGTATTAGCCTGGACTTCTGAGAAGTAGATGCCAAACAGGAGAGGACTCAGGACTGAGCCCTGTGGTACTCCACTTGTCATTGGTCTGAAGTTGGATTTGGAATCGGCTACTTTTACTGTGTGGGTTTTGTCAGTGAGCCACTTGCCACCCATCTTGTGACATAGGGATTTATGCCCAGTCTAGTGAGTTTATCTATAATTCCAGAGTGGGGGATGGTGTTGAAAGCCTTGGCGAGGTCAAGATAGGCTGTGTGCACCACCTTACCCTCGCCCATGGCTCTAGCGACTACTTCAAAGAAGTCAATCAGGTTTAGGAGACATGACCTACCTTTTACAAACCCAAACTGAGTGGGGTCCAGAGTTTGGAGGTTACCTATGTCCTTGTCCAAACTGATATGTTCCATGGCCTTGCAGACCAGGCTCATCAGGCTAATGGGGCAGTAGTTCCTGGGGTCTGTGGTGGCACCCCCTTTGTGGAGTGGGTTAACTGTCACTGTGTGCCATTCAGTAGGCCCAAAGCCTGAAGTGAGGCTATTACTGAACATGGTACTTAGGTGGGGTGCCAGTTCATCCTGTAGTCCATGCAGAACGCAGCCAGGGATGTTGTCAGGTCCCATGGATGCTGTCTTCTTGGCTTTGGAGAGTGAGGTTTTTACTTGTGCAGCCATGATTACAAGGGATTTGTATTTTTCTGGTATAGTGATGGGCCCTTTGAGAGGTGATGGGGGGTGAAGTTGGCACTGAACCTGTCTTCCAGGATGTTGGCAATACCAGTTGGTTCTGTATATCTAGTGTCATTGTGCTGTAGCTCAGAGCAGATCTGAGTTTCGCCATTGAGATTCTTGACATAGCTGTAGAATGCTTTGTGGTTCTCTTTAGAATCAGTGGCGATTTTATTTTCGTAACTGGCTTTGGAGGATTTTATGAGGGATCTCAGCTTCTTACTGAGACTGACCAGAGAGGTCCTGCAATCAGGGGATTTTACTATTTTTGCAACAGCTTCTCCCTTCTGTTGTAGAGTTTGTTTATTTCAGGGGACCACCAGATTGGCTTCCTTTTTTTAGAGGATAGCATCTTGGTTCTGTTGGGAATGGCACAATCCATGCACTCATGTATGTGCTTATACAGTGCATTTGTATAGGATTCAGCAGTTGTACCTCTATGTTCCATCTGTATGGGTGTCGTGAAGCTTGCCACTTCTGTCTTAAGAAGCATGAAGATGGCTTTGGAGAAGATTTTTACAGTGGTTTCCTTAATGGGGGTGGGGTGGGATATGGATGTCTAGGGTGATTAGCTTGTGGTCGGATCTGACCACTGAGGAGTTGACCTCTGGTGTGGAATATCAGTTGCCCATATTGGTAATGATCAGGTCCAGGATATTGCTGCCCCTGGTGGGGGTATGGACAAGCTGATCCAGAGCATTGGAATTTATGAATTCCAGAAAGCGTTGAGCAAATGAGATAGTACATGAGTAGTTTTCCCAGTTGATGGTGAGGTAGTTGAAATCGGCCATTATTAGGGTATTGGGCTGTACCTTAATATTACCCAGCATATCAAGAAATGTGGAGTGGGAATCCTGGGGCATGGTGGGGATCTGTAACAAGTTACAATCTGGATTGCAGTCTTTCCCAGTGTTAGTTGAACTTGGATAATTTCAGATGCATTATGTTGAGCAACTAGCCTGGAGGTGTGGATATCCTTAATGAATATGGACACGCCTCCTCCTTTAGTGTTTCGGTCCAGGTTAGGTGGCCGAAAGATGTGGTATGACTTGTAGCCTGGTAATGCAGGGGTGCTCTCTTGAGCCTTGAACCAGGTCTTCATCACTGCACAGATGTCAGTGTTCTCCATTTTAAGGAGTGCCTCGAGTGAGTGCATTTTGAGGTTTAGACTTCTAGCATTGAGTAGCATTACCCTCAGATGTTGTTTGCTTATACCTTGTTGTACATTGTTGAACTTATAGTTAATAGACATATAAAGGGGGTGAATGTATTACCCCTATGTTACTGTTAATTGTGATGATGTTAACTTCTTCCAGGGCTGTCTAGACTACAGAGGAGTATCTCATCTGCAGATGGTAAGGCAAACATTTTTATGTCAGTACTGCTGAGCAATTTAAAGAAGTGTTGTAGTGTGTGATGTTGATCTCAGGCCTGTTGTGTGTATTGCTATACTGATGATAATACTGGGAGCACTGTTAGTTTCTTAGCATATATTGCACTATAGGAGTGCAGGAATTAATTAATTCCTGTGTTTCTTGCTTTTTATCACAGGTGATCATGACAGGGGGAGTGGGATCTGTGCCACCTGATGTCAGTTTATCAGCAGGCTCTGATGATAATGGTGGCCAAAGTGAGGCATAGGCGGGGAGGTGCAGAGATTGAATCTGACACTGAGGTTGGCATACAGCCATATCCTGCATTTCCATTGGACACATCCAGTAGGCATATGCCTTCCCAGTCCAGTGAACACACAGATATTGGGCAGGTGGAGGGCAAGGACATTGATCAGAGAAGTGTGGCTACTGTGGCTTCAGTGTCTGTTGAGTCTGGCTATACCCAAAGTGTAGCTGAGGTGCCATGCAGGAGGACTGATGGGGTGCTTTGAAGGGGCATGCTGTCCCTCCTCCACTTGTTGCAGGTGTCTCTTCCTGTGCCACTCAATGTATGTTTAAGGCTGTCATGGAGCCACAGCCATGTTCCCATAGGTACTCCAGACAAATGCTCAGGGTTGTGGATGTGGCACAATCTGATATGTGTGACTGCCTCCACCATGTTGCCAATTTGCTGGACCAGATGAATGTCACATTGGAATGAGGGGTGTCGGTGATGGACCAAGGGGCATCTGTCATGGAATGAGCAGTGTCTGTGATGGAACATCTGATGGGAGGGGAGCAGCAACCTTGTGGGTGTAGGCCAGCCTTATCATCTGCTGGCAGACAACATGGCCATGCCTGATCATGCTCCCATAGTAGCAGTACTTCCACTGCTCCATCAGTGAGTGTGAAGTCCACAGCCAGATGTGGCAGGCCATGGAATTGTGGTCCTAGGTGCCCTTGTGAAGGGAGCTCATCCAGCAGACATTAGTCACATTCAGGTAGTAGCACTGCATCTGACTTTGGGCATGGAAGTGCCCGTGCAACTCCTGGTCAGGGATGACAACAATGAACTGCCACCTCTACCATGCACAGCTCATACTGTCCAACATGCCAAGATGTAGAGCCAACACAGAGCTTGGCTGTGTTCATGCAGACACTCACATACTAATTTCACCTGGAGAACACCTACAGACACACACAATTACTCATTTTGTCTCACTGGCCATTTGTTGGTCTATCCATATGTCTGCCTTCTTCTCTTTGTTACTCACACACACTCACTGACCTTTTCTGTCAGTCTAGGCTTCTGCCCCCACCCCACAAACACATGCATACAACACCCTGTGAAAGTGATGATAACTGTGCCATATTTCTGTTTTCTATCTTTTGGATTCAGGGATGCAAAAGCTTTGTGTGTGATGCTCAAGGTGCATAGCTAACTTAGTGCTTAGTCTATCTGCATTTGTGGTGTTGAACTGGTAATTGTACCTTTGATTTATATTGCCCTTGGAAACTTACACAGTTGATAGCATCAGAATTTCCCAGCTTTATAGTGAATGATCTTGAGAGGGTTGTGATGTCAGAAACTGCAATGTGTATCATTACTTTCTAACTTCTCTCTTTAATAATGTTCCAGTACAAACATAGTGCTAAACTGAGGGCATGCAGTGATCATCAGTACTTTTGAGTGGTATGACTGAGAGGATCTTTGATGCTTGAGGCCTACTGCTTAGTATTGGACATATAAGTCAAAAAAAGTCTATACTGTCACATGTTAAGATTGGTTCTGTACAGATCTCCCACCTTTTACTAGCTTATTGGACCAAGTAATGAATACAAGGATATGCCACACAGTCATATTAGTAAACAATACACTCCAGGTTCAGGACTTACTTTGTAAATGCAGCAGATGACACAGTTTTAGTTCAGGACTGACTATGTCTGATGCAAGCAGCACACAGCCAAAACATGGGGAGGTAAAGGTTGTGTGAGTTACCTGGCATCAATGTTAGCATATGTATGTGAGTAGAAGGATGGTTTTAGGCCCCTAGGTGGTGACTGAGTGTGCTAAGCATTGTCTCTTAGCCAATGCAAGGGTATACTGAGTGTGCCTACATCTGCCTATGCCAACAGTGGCTGGTGGTTCCCTTGTGACTCCTCATCTGCCCGTGGCTGTGGTGACCTTGGCATTGGTGCTGGGATGTGTCCCCTTCCCCTTTCTGATCCTTCTGAACCTGTTTTCTCAGGATTCTGTTGTGTAGTATACCAGATACTGTGAATATTTCTGTACAGGTCCATGGACTGTATTGCAGGGCTCACCCAAATGTATCAAGGCACCAGAACTGTATCTTCAGCAGCCCAAACACATGCTCTGTGATATTTCTTGTTTGAGCATGTGTCTCACTATGGCGTTCTTCAGTGGGTGTATGTGCATTTCTGTTGGGTGTCATCAGCCATGGTTCCAGTGTATATTCTGCATCCTCCAGTAAATGCCCCTGTGGGATATCTCCCTAGCAAACATCTGGCACAGTTGGGTGGTATGCCAGATATATGAGTCGTGATAACTGACAGGGTAGCAGGACACACATTCAGGATTATTCCCTTGGCATTACACCTGGTGGTGCCTTAATTTTCACATTTGTGCAATCTATGGCACCCAGTACTTCAGGGTAGTGTGCTACATGGTAGAATTCCTGCATATTTCTGACCCTCTCCTCAGAACTATGGAGAAAATATATGTGCTCACTGGCATGTTGCAGCATAGCATTCAGGAATTGGTGGAGGATCTTGAATGATGATGCTTGTGACTCCCCCAGCATGAACTCCCTGTTGCTCTCTGAAAAGTACCTTTAGCTAAGATTCTAAGGGTTAAACATACTTTTGTCTAGATTGGGATGGGTTCCACTCAGTTGGCTCTGGTTCTGAGATGAGGATGGCAGAGGTCGCAGAGTTCCTGTAGTGTGTCCCTGTCCACCTTGTAGTGCTCCACAATTTCTACATCATGTAAGTTGTGAATAGTTAAACAGAGCCTGAAAATTCTTCTCTTTCTCAGCCTAGGCCCATTAGCAGCAGCAGAAGCATTGACTTCAATCTGTAGCACATACAAATGAATTAAAGCAGCAGCAGCCCCTAACATTCTGTCCATGTAGACGCCTTTCCATGTCTGTATTATTAAAGTTTTCGAATCTGGAGGAAAAAACAGCATGGAGTCTACGCAGATGCATTATAGCTTGTTGAATAGCTAACCTGTGTTGGATTGATTAATTAACATTCAATTCAGCTGCTTATGCAGCAGTTAGTATGCTGCTGTGTTTACCTTGTTTGCATGGTGGTGTGCTCCGCTACACAGCACTTACTGACTCTAAAACATTCCTCAGCTGTGAGCGCATTGTGACACGCACACAGTGATAAACAACCATGTAGGCTTTATTGAATCCCCCTCTATGACTTTTAGTTCAGAATAACAAAGTTAACTCAACCATGGAATGTCTTAATAGAAGTTGTCAGTTTCCTGATGTTTCTTAATCAGTTCTGAACATGCTGCATCTCAGTGGAAAAATATGGATTTTGTGCCTTGCAGTGATCTATGAATATAGGTTCTACTGAGCAGAATAGCTTATTTTGCAGACCTTGAGCACCTGTGATAATGGAAATGGACATCAGCCTCATTCATTTGGATCATTTGATATACTTAATTTTAACATCATTATTGTTGTAAAATGCATTTGAGTAAGAAGGATTTAAAACAAATATAGTAATTTACAATTATATGAAGTTATGGTAAGCAAATATATGAATTTTAAACTACTAAAATGACAGTTTTTAATGCAAGGAATGAGTAATTACAATTTTTTTAATTTGCTGTAGATCTAACTCACTGCAACACAGAAGTAAAGCAGAATTCTAGAGTTGATTAGTTCTTTGATTGTATTAGTTATTTCATTATTGAGTTATACTCCAGGATTCAATAAACTCCATGCAGGCTCCGTGTAGAGCCTACATGGAATGTATCCATGTACACAAAGTAGTGCCTATGTCGGAGGCTCGCAATGAATATTACTGAAGGTCTGCATGCTTAAACAAGGTTTTGCAGTGCGCACCAGTGCATCTGGCCATGAAACCTCTCTGTGAATGCAGATAGCACTTCCACGTACTACTCAGCTATATAGATTTTCACAGAATGCTTAGATGTCTGCCTCATATTTTTGGCCTGATACTCATAAAACTGTTTTTCTGGCAAAACATTGCCATCTCCTTGAGGACTAAAGTCAGAAAATAATGACAGACATTTAGGATTCAGACATCATATGCTTCAGAAAATTCATTCTAATGCAAAACCTGTTATTCTATCAACTGTGTAAGTTTGTAAGAGGAATATATAAAAATTGCCCCTATATTTGTGCCTTTGTCCCCCATTATTTATTACTTGGTCCAGATACCTTACTCTAACAGGTTGAGAGCCATGCACTTCTGTGTATGCTTGCTGCTTGCAGCAGGTTGATTGCAGGGCAATTTCATCTACCTTGTTCGATATAAATATTAGGAATATGCTTAATTAATATTTTATGTTTAATTGTTTACTGTTCTCTTTTTTTTTTCTTTTTTCCCCCAAGTTTGCATGATATGTTGCATGGTACACACAGTTTAGGCTATGCTTACCTCATTTGTGTGACTGGACCACTCATGTATCAGATATGACCCAGACATCCAAACAATGGAAACAGGATGCATTCAATTAATACTGCTGTGCATCGGGCAAACCCAGTAAGTGAGGTTGCACTATGCTAATGCTGTAAAGTTAACAATGAATACTAATATAGGGGACCTCATGTTAATAATCCTGTGGTGAAAGCTGTTAAGTGCCAGAATGGAGTGTAGGTGGTCCTGGGTTCTATTACAGGTTATGGAAACTTTTCTTATACTGCTGTGACATTACAGCTTATACAAATAAAGTGCTACATAGACAAGTGTTGCCTCAACATTCTTGTGGCAATTACTGTAAGTTTAGAACTACTTTACACATGTTCCTGGGTTTGAATACTGCATATTAGATATACATTTTATACTGGTTCTACTTCAAATTATATTTACTTCCACTTATAATACCTGACATAGTTTTGCTGATATGACAAAATGTTGATGAATCTATAGTACTGCTGTCCCAGGTGAATAACAGAGTTGCAAAGGTGGCTGGATATGAAATAAGCTTAGAACTGCATTGCTTGAGATTGCACACTGTCTACTGTTTGATACATTTGAAAAAGCTGAACTTCGCTTACCATTGCGCAAACACAGTAAACCAAATATGCTTGATTGTATGATAGTAAACAGAGTGCAGCTTTTTCAAATGTATGAAAATGCAGACAGTGCACATTCTCAGTTAGCAAAATTGGTAGGAAAACATGCTATTTGAAGTGGATTTGGCGGGAAATGCACATTAGATATTCAGCTTGATCTTGTGTAGGCATGGATGGGGTCACTGAAGAGGGACTGTACTTCCGGGCTCAACGCTGGGGTGTTCAGGAGTCAAAGATCTTTGTTGGGAACCTGGTTAATGATCATGATCCCCCACCTCCTACAGGTAAACTATACAGGCTCTCAGTACAAATCTGAAGCCTGGTCTAGTTTGGCAAGGCCTCTGTCCAGTGCGACTGGTATCCCACACACTGGGGAACAATGTCTTCATCATTATGATGACCTCCAGTGGAGGAAACAGGATACCCTTGATCACTGGATCAGGGAATGTGAGGCAGAGAGCATCCCACAAATGTGTATGTATGCAGTGCATTTAGTTAGCCTTTAGTAATCATTACTATTAAAGTTGAATATGGTAAAAAATGATATTCATAATGCTTTTTTCATTTTTATCATTTTGCACAGCTACAGAAGAGAGAGCCTCAAATGTGAGGTCCCACTCCAGGCAACTTGTCAGGATGAGAGATGCAAGTGGTATGTAAGCATAATTATATATATGTACTGTTGCAGTTTTAATATTTAAAGATGGAGTACTTGTTATATCATACAGTGGTATAAAATTGGGAATGCATATCTGAACTGTAAAAGCAAATATGCATGCATTACTCTGTAACATAGCTCTCAATGGTCCATATCTTTGCTGAATATCCAGTTTTATGACTCACTGTTTTGGTTATTCATTGTAAGATTGATGGTTGTCTGGCAAATAATTGATATTGAAGTCACTAATAATGAATGTCAAAATGTTTAACACAAATCCTATCTAACTTTCTATGTGTGTAAAAGCAATATTTAAAATATGTTCCTATTTATGGCTCATTGTACCGGCATTATTTTTTGATCTGTCCAGATATCATGCTCTAAAAGGTTGAGAGGTATGGTCTGTAACACAAAGCAACAGCTGCACATTCTCTGGTAACAGTGAACATGAATCTATAAAGTGTAAAAGGAAAGAGTGCTTGCATTATATTATAATGCAAAGGTAAAACTCAGTTGTTTACAATATTGTTTTAGGTTTTCATCAATAAAAATACAGTAGTTTTACATAGTCATCATTATTACATTTTAAGTCCAGACCTCTATACCTGTGGCTTGAATGGCGTGTTGTCAAATGTAATCAGTGTACATGGAACATACATATGTGCAATATATGCACCCACGAATAATTGCTGGATGCGATATGATCTGTACTATAGTGTGTATGTGTTAGGAACAGGGTAGTATTCAAAGTAGTAAAGAAATTTCTTAACAGTTGGTACGGTTAAAAGTAAAATATAACAGAACAGAGTAAATTAATTGTAAAAAGCTTTGCATGTTATCTGTGAAGATATTAATGGTCTTTTCTCTCACCCGACCCCTTTTCTTAGTTTGTTTGTTTTATTTTTCATGGCTTTCTTATTTTTTCTTATTTTTTTATTTTTATCATTATTATTTTATATATATATATATATATATATATATATATATATATATATATATATATATATATATAAAATTATATTATTATTATTATTTCTTTTGTTTATTATGTATAATTTTACATTGCTTTGTTAGATACAGTTCATCTGTTATTATTTTGTGTTTGTAGCTATATTATTTAAAATTGTTATAATAATTTATTATATTTTTTTTTTCATTTTATTTCCATTTTGTTGGGTTGGGTTTTATTTAATTATAGTTTTTTAATTTTATTTATGTTATTACTACAGTGCAGCAGGGAAGGCTGGTTCCCCATGATCAACCTACACTCATTCCACCAGTTATAGCACAAGGTCCAGTACTTCTGGGTTGCAGCCTGGCTGCACCCCCCGCACCACTGTCCGTACCTGGACCATCAGGTAGTTCTGCCCCAGAGGCTAGGCCTGTGGTTTCCTCTGGGAGCAGAGGTAGAGGGGGTGCATTCATCACTCAAGCAGAGTTTCCAGGTATGCTGCATAGGCTTAACCACTACATTCTGGGCACACATCAATAGGTTCATAGGTTCATAGGTAGGTACTAGGCTATTGGCCCAAGGGCCTACGTAAGGCTAGCCAACAAGGTTGCCTGGCTTACGCCACCCAAGAAAGTTATTTTCCTGTGCTACTCTTGAGCAGAGACACAGAAGTGATCCCCGGGGTGTATTTCCTAGTTCCCATCCACTCATCAAGATTTTTCTTGAAGAGTGCTAATGAAAAACATTGCTTGACATAGATGGGAAGCCTGTTCCAGAGTATGGGAAGTCTCTGGGACAGGAATCTATCCCTCCAGCATGTACTGTTTATTGTGGTGACAAGGTTTAGGCCCCTAGAGCATGTAACTTGGAGAGATTGGGATTTCTTTAGGTGTAGCATGTCCAACAGCTCTGGTTGTGACATAGCTTTATATGTTAGGCAGTGATCACCTTGGAGTAGACGATATGCTATGGAGTAAAGCTGGAGTTTTTTGAGACGGTCAGTGTAGAGCATTTGTTTGAGGCCAGTAATCCTCTTTGTGAGGTACTTCTGTGGCCTTTCCAGCTGCTGCAGATGTCTTGTGAGGTACATTCCAAAATGGGCATTGTACTCTATAATGGGTCTAATGAGTGTCGAGTAAAGGGGAAAAATGACCTCTTTTTTTCTGGATGAGAACCCTTTTATGATGAGGTGTACCACGTAGAAGGACTTCCTGACTACTGTGGCGATCTGACTATCAAAGGAGAGACTATTGTCCACCTGGGTCCCAAGGTCTCTTATCACACATTCAGTGTTAAATAGATTGCTGCCTATGTGGTAGTTCATGGGTACAGAGTTTTTACCAAAGGGGATGACACTGCACTTTGTGGCATTGAGCTTGAGGCCATGGCTCTGACACCAGGCATCTGTCCCAGCGAGGCTCTTCTGTAGGATATCCACATCATTTAGGGACTTGACTATGGCTCCTAGTTTGCAGTCATCTGCGAACTTCATTAGCCAGAGGCCTTCTGTGTTAGCCTGTACTTCAGAGAAGTAGATACCAAACAGGAGAGGTCCCAGGACTGAACCCTGTGGTACTCCACTTGTCATTGGTTTGAGGTCCGATTTGGAGTCTGCAACTTTTACAGTGTAGGTTCTGTCAGTGAGCCAGTTGGCAACCCATCTTGTGATGTAGGGATTTATACCTAGTTTAGTGAGTTTAGCTATAATTCCAGAATAGGCGATGGTGTCAAAAGCCTTGGCGAGGTCAAGATAGGCTGTGTGAACCACCTTACCCTCATCTACGGCTTTGGTGACTGCCTCAGAGAAGGCGATCATGTTCAGGAGGCATGATCTGCCTTTCACAAACCCAAACTGGGTGGGATCCAGAGTTTGGAGGTTACCAATGTCTTTGTTTATGAGTTCCATGGCCTTGCGGACCAGGCTCGTCAGGCTAATAGGGCAATAGTTCCCGGGATCAGTGGTAGCTCCCCCTTTGTGGAGTGGGATAACTGTTGCTGTACGCCATTCAGTGGGCACAAAGCCTGATGCGAGGCTATTACTGGACATGGTGCTTAAGTGGTGAGCCAGTTTGTTCTGAAATTTGTGTAAAACGCAGCCTGGGAGGTTGTCTGGTCCCATGGATGCTGTGTTTTTGGCTTTAGAGAGTGCAGCTTTTACCTGCGTAGTTGTGATTAAAGGGACTCTGCATTCTTCCTGTATAGATATGGGCCCTTTAGGGGGTAAGGGGGGTAAAGTTAGCACTGAACCTATCTGCCAGGATGTTGGCAATATCCGTTGGTTCTGTAATTTTCATGCCATTGGGCTGTAACTCAGAGCAGATCTGGGTGTTGCCATCGAGATTCTTGACATAGCTATAGAATGCTCTGCATTCTTCCTGTATAGATATGGGCCCTTTAGGGGGTAAGGGGGGTAAAGTTAGCACTGAACCTATCTGCCAGGATGTTGGCAATATCCGTTGGTTCTGTAATTTTCATGCCATTGGGCTGTAACTCAGAGCAGATCTGGGTGTTGCCATCGAGATTCTTGACATAGCTATAGAATGCTTTGTAGTTGTCCTTAGAATTAGTGGTGATTTTGTTTTCGTAGCTAGCTTTGGAGGATCTTAAAAGGGATCTCAGCTTCTTATGAGGCTGACCAGGGAACTCCTCCACTCATGGGATTTTACTCTCTTTTGCAACAGTTTCTTCCTTCTGTTGTACAGTTTGTTTATGGCAGGGGACCACCAGATTGGCTTCCTAATTTTGGAGGATAGCGTCTTGGTTCTGTTTGGGATAGCACAATCCATGCACTCGTGTAAGTACTTATAGAGTGCATTTGTGTAGGATTCAGCAGTTGTAACTGTATTGTCCATCTGCATGGGTGTCATGAAGTTCACCACTTCTATCTTAAGAAGCATGAAATTGGCTTTGGAGAAATTTTTTACTCCTTAATGGGGGGTGGGGTTAGGATGTGGATATCAGGGGTGATTAGCTTACAGTCAGATCGGACCAAGAAGGAGTTGACTTCAGGTGTGGAACACTGGTCACCATGTTGGTAATTACTAAGTCTAGGATATTGTTGCTTGCCCCTGGTGGGGATGTGGATAAGTTGATCCAGGGCATTGAAGTTTATGAATTCCAGAAAGCATTGAGCTAAGAAGTTGGTACACAAGTAGTTTTCCCAGTTAATGGTGGGGTAGTTGAAGTTGCCCATTATTAGGGTGTTTGGTTGAACCCTAATATTTTCCAGTAATTTAAGAAAAGAGGAGTGGGAATCCTGGGGCATGGTGGGGGATCTGTAGCAAGCTACAATTTTGATTGCAGGTTTGCCCAGAGTTAATTGCACTTGGATAACCTCAGACGCATTATGCTGAGCAACTAGCCTGGAAGTTTGGATATCCTTAATGAATATGGACACACCTCCGCCTTTGGTGTTTCGGTCCAGGTTACATGGCCAAAAAGTGTGGCATAAGTTGTAGCCTGGTAGTGCAGGGGTGCTCTCTGGAGCCTTGAACCAGGTCTCAGTCACTGCACAGATATTGATGTTCTCCATTTTAAGGAGTGCCTCGAGTGAGTGCATTTTGAGATTTAGACTTCTAGCACTGAGTAGCATTACCCTCAGTTTTTGCTTGCCTGTTCCTGTTGCGGTGATGAATTTGTCATTTGAACCTTGCCTAAAAAAGGCACTATAGGGGCAGCAAGAGCCTTAGCCAGTATCCGGAATCCCAGGGGCGACAGGTGCAGGCCATCTCTGGCAAAGCATCGTGGTCTGTCGACCATGTCATCCCAAGCAGACAGATACTGGATCCCCTTAGAATGACTCCAGAAGCTTAGCCAATTGTTGAAGTCAATCATTTTTTCCTTGTACTGCAGTATCATTCTGGGCAATGGCAGAATGCTACTCAGGGCTAGGGTCATACCTGCCTGGGCTACAAGATCGGAGAGCTCTTCCATGTCTATCTACGTGTAGTCCAGGGAGGTACGTCTCAGGTCATTCACACCAACATGGACAATGACAGAGTCATATTTGTACTTATTGTGGAGTGACCTGACTGCATGGGTTATGTGGCAGATCTTGGCACCCGACAGGCAGCTGACAGTAACCTTCTCCTTGTTTAACCTGGTGAGTGGGACATTAGTGTGCCTGACTATAGAGTCACCTATGACTAGTGTGTTGGGTACATTGTTTTGTCTTATTGGCTGTGGTTGAGTGGCACACTGAGTCTGTGGGCTATGTGTCATTTGGGTTGTGTTGGGGGATGGAGGTTGCTTGCATTTCTGCTTTGGAGGTCTCTGTTGCTTAGACAGATTATTATTGAGAGCCTCCTTGAATGTTTTTGTGTTACTATATATGGATTTTGGTGGTGTAGATTTAGTGAGATTATATGATGAGTGTGGTGTGGTGCAAATGTTTACCTTCTCCTCCTGACTGTCATGTTCAGTCTTGGTTGGAGAGGTTTACCTCCAGTTTGGCTAGATAAGTGCATCTCTCACAGGTTGTAGTGGTGCATGGTCGGAGGAGAGGGTTGTCTGTGTACATGAGGCAATTTCTACATTGCCTCAAAATGCCCAGATTCATCAGATAGACAGGAGAGAACACTGGGAGCTGACCCTTGGACATGCCTGAATAAAAAGCTATTTTCCTCTAGATAAGTGAGGAAAGTAAGTAGAAGAGCTGTTTTTCTCTAAGCAAATGAGAAAAGTAAGTACAAAAACTGTTTTCCTCTAGGTAATGAGGAAGGTTGAGTGCTATAGTAATTAGTAGCTTATTTAGTGCTTACAAGTTCTGAACAAGTGCTGAGCATGAATAAGCAAATTTAACTAAATTTAAATAAAACTAAGAATCTGTATCTGCACTAGACGAGTTACAGGACAGAAACAAGTGCAAATGCAAGCTTTCAAATCAGAAAGTTGAGAGAGATAGAAAAGATTGCCCAAATGGCCAATAATTACAATTTCTGGGACAGAACCACTCTTTATGTGGTAGACAGGTTATGTAGTGCTTACCACTCCCACTAATAAGCTGGAAGGCTTCCCTCCAACACAGAAAGGCTTGGGTGGGGGCTCAGAAGCTTACATAAAGTCCTGGATACAGCAAATCTGTATCTTTAACACTAGTTACAGGAAAGGTAGGAAACGGGCTTACAGTATTTTTTTTTACAGAAAAGTAGCTAACACAGCAGTAAAAACAATTCACATGCAGTGCAAGCAAGCACACTTGAGTATGTAGCAATATTAGACCAAACAGTTTAAAAAATGCAATTAAATTAAAAAGGGCTAAAAACAAGTGCAGAAGGAGTTTATTAGGTAGAATGTAGTAAAGAGATGGGACTGTGGGAGTGTCCCAGATCAAATCTACAGTGGGGCGGGCAACTGCAAAAGCCACCAAATTTAAACTACAACCCAAAAATAGGGATGGTGGGTGGGACAAAACAGTTTCAGCAGAGATCTAAAAAACTATAAGCAACAATTAACAGTACAAACTCTAAAACAAAAAAAGTATACTCAGCTCTGTATATTTCCAGATAGATTGAAAAGCAACCTCTCAGAACACAGGTTCCAGCAATGAAATGCAGGCTGTTACTAACAGGTCTAATTCTATGCAAGTGATCATTGAGTTAGATAACACACAAGGTGTAAAAAACAGTTCTACCAATTGAAGATACAGCAGAAAATAGGGGGAGGTGGGGAAAACAGTTTCAGCAGAGATCTGAAAAACTATAAGCAACAATTAACAGTACAAACTCTAAAACCAAAAAATATACTCACCTTTGTATATTTCCAGATAGATTGAAAAGCAGACTCTCAGAACACAAGTTCCTGAAATTAAATGCAGGCTGTTACTAACGGATTTAATTTTATGCAAGTGATCCTTGAGTTAGATGACACACAAGCTGTAAAAACAAGTTATACCAACTGAAGACACAGCAGAACATAGGGGGAGGTGGGGAAAACAGTTTCAGCAGAAATCTGAAAAACTATAAGCAACAATTAACAGTACAAACTCTAAAACCAAAAAAATATACTCAGCTCTGTATATTTCCAGACAGATTGAAAAGCAGTCTCTCAGAACACATGTTCCAGCATTGAAATGCAGGCTGTTACTAACAGGTCTAATTTTATGCAAGTGGTCCTTGAGTTAGATAACACAAAGCTGTAAAAAACAGTTATACCAACTGAAGACGCAGCAGAAAATAGGGGGAGGTGGGGAAAACAGTTTCAGCAGAGATCTGAAAAACTATAAGCAACAATTAACAGTACAAACTCTAAAACCAAAAAATATACTCACCTTTGTATATTTCCAGATAGATTGAAAAGCAGACTCTCAGAACACAAGTTCCTGAAATTAAATGCAGGCTGTTACTAACGGATTTAATTTTATGCAAGTGATCCTTGAGTTAGATGACACACAAGCTGTAAAAACAAGTTATACCAACTGAAGACACAGCAGAACATAGGGGGAGGTGGGGAAAACAGTTTCAGCAGAAATCTGAAAAACTATAAGCAACAATTAACAGTACAAACTCTATAACCAAAAAAATATACTCAGCTCTGTATATTTCCAGATAGATTGAAAAGCAGTCTCTCAGAACACAGGTTCCAGCAATGTAATGCAGGCTGTTACTAACAGGTCTAATTTTATGCAAGTAATCCTTGAGTTAGATAATACACAAGTTGTAAAAACAGTTATACCAACTGAAGACACAGCAGAAAATAGGGGGAGGTGGGGAAAACAGTTTCAGCAGAGATCTGAAAAATTATAAGCAACAATTAACAGTACAAACTCTAAAACCAAAAAATATATACTCAGCTCTGTATATTTCCAGATAGATTGAAAAGCAGTCTCTCAGAACACAGATTCCAGCAATTAAATGCAGGCTGTTTTATTAAAGGCTGTTACTATGCTGGATGGAGAGCCTGCTTTCCATCCTGGTACAGTAACCCATCCATAACCACAGATATTGTCTAATGTAGCCAGTAATGCAGTGATGGAACAGTGATGACAGTCCAAAGAGTGAGGATTGGAGTCACACTGTTACCATGCCTGATTTCTGTGGGACCTCGATCTCCCCACACTCATCCCAACCATGATGTTCACTCCCCTCTTGTGTTCTTCAACAACCCTGTCTCTTGTCTTGTATGTCTTGTCTGTCAGCAAATGCTTCCTCACCTTCCCAACTTGCCTGCCCCAGACATGCCTATATCTGTTCCCCAACATTCCACTCTCTCCTTAAAAAAGGCACCTATCCCAAAAAAAATATTGCCCCATACATAGCTCTCCATTTTGCACATGTGTTTACTTGACACTCTTAATTTGGTCCAATTGGCTTCACAATACAATTATGTTGTTGTCACTCCTCTATCTGGAGGTAACAGTCCAAATTCAGCTAAGATTCTGTACATATGCTCACTTGTTACTGTTGAAGAAACGGATAGCTATAGTTCTTACCTACATCCTTCCTGCATATCCCTGCCTTCCTTTCACTTTGCTTTTCCACCAGCTTGCTCCCCATTTCACCACTTTCCTATCTCCCCCATATATTTTCTTTAAAGAAACTGTGCGCGATGGTGAAACTATTTTCAGTACAGAGTTGTGATGCACATCAGAAGTCACCACATCAGATTGAGATATCAGGATTTTAGGTATGCACTATACTCAACTCTCATCAAAACAATAATACTGTTTATCAGTATTTCTGGCATGTAAATCAACAGAGCTTCATAAGTACATAGGATGTTACCAGGCTAATGGCCTGACAGTGTTTCAAAACCTAGCCATGAAATCACAATATAAAAGTTGATGTCAGATATCATGTGTGGGCAAGATTTGTCTAGCAAGGACTACACATGTCCAGGTGAGAAGCAGAGGTAATGCAGGGCAGAGATTAACAGTTTCACATCAAGTCATCCAGGCTGTGGTGAAACAGTGTCATGGAGGTGCTTGGCATGACATGGTTTTGGAGTCTATTCCAGAGTACTGGTAACCTATGGGAGATGTATCTGTCTCTCCAGCATGTCCTATATATGTCACATTACATTGATGGCCCTTTAACAGTTGACTGTGGTTCCAAATGACATATGTAAGGGCATCATTTCCATCACAACTGGGTCAGAGATAACACTGTAAGGCATACATGGGTCACCTCAAAGCAGTCAATATCATACTGAGTACAGTAACAGCCACATTAGTCTGTCCATATTAGACATGTTTGACACCCTGATATATATTACTCATAAATCTCTGAGGTCTGTCAAGTTTCCGCAGGTGTCTGTTATACTACATAGCAAAGCAAGCATTATATTCAAGAGTAGGCCTGAGGAGGGATGACTATAGGGGATATAGAAATGAATGTGATACTGCTGCAATGGCTTTGCTAATCTGATGTAATATGTAGAAAACCTTTCTCACAGCAGTAGACACATGTTGCAGTCTACTTGTGTTCCAAGGTCTATCAATACAGATTTGGTGATTAGGGTATTCAGGGTTATGTCATAATAAGCTGGAACATTGTTAATACTAAAGGAAAAGGTGATGCATTTATATGACAATTGTTTAACAGCACAGAGTTTTCATCAGTCATTGGTCTGTGTAAGCCCCTTTTGAACAGCACTCACATTGTTAGGGGATACAATGTTAGCACCTAGGTGTCTGTCATTCAACCACAAACTTGGCTAGCAACAGACACTCTGTTTTGGTTAGGACTTTCGAGATGTACATGGCAAACATGAATGGACACAGCAGTGACACTTGTGGTGAGCCATGGGTGACAGTTCTGCTGCTAGAGGTCAAATATCCCACTTTCAATGAGTGTTGTCTGTAAACCAGTTTGCAACCCACCAGACAACATACGGTTGATATTCACCTGGCTTCCCTTCTCACTGATGCACAAATGTGGGATTGTGTGGAAGGCCTTGAGCAAGTCAAGATAGAAATATCAATGCTGTGCACACATGCTATATCTCTGGTCACATAACTGAATACCAACAGTTTTAGCATGCACAGCCTTTCCTTGTGAAAGCCATGCTGGAACAGATGTAGTGTTTGGATGTTAATTCTGTTCTTGTATCTGACATCCATGAAAATCAATTCCATTGTCTTAGAGTTGAGGCTTGTGAATCTTAAGGGACTATAAGTACATGTGTATGTTGCTGATCCACCCTTGCATAGGGGGAAATAGGATTCTGTGTTCAAATCTGTGTTGATAAAGGCATTACTCAGACTGTGATTGAACAGAGTGCCTAGTGCAGTAGTTTGCTGGTTAAGAGCATTAAGAATGTATAAAATGTCCACATGCAGGTAGAGAAAACAGCCGAAAATATCCACAGTCTCTGTCACTTCAATTACGAATTCCAATTCTAGTAGGGTATAAAAAATTATTTATTCAGCTAGCAAAAGTTAGCGCTTTCACCAAAAAGACTTTCTCAAACTACAAAGCTGCCATTTAAAAGCATCATTTAAATATGTAAAAAACAAAGCTGATAGGTTCAAAATTAATTAATTAGATATGCTAAATACTGCATCATTGATTCATTTAAAATGGTATGCATTCATTATAACCTATACATACATAGAGTCACAATCCACGCTAAAACATTTAAAATATACAATACCCTAAATATACAAATATATAATATATATATATATATATAATAAATATAAATAAACATATAATAAGTAAAACCAAAAATTAGTGTCTAAAAAGTCTTCTCTTTTTTAGAAGTGGTTTCACTTGTGTTTTGTCATTTAGTCCAGGCTTCTTATCTGCTCTCAGCCTGACTATCCATCTGAGCTCAGTCTCTTGTAAGTGAGCATCTACATCCCCACCTCTAATATCTGATAGAACATGTTGCATGACACTAAAAACAAAATAATGTTCAGCACCCATACTTTTAACATGTTTTGCAAGTGCGTTATGTTCGGACCCAATTCTAATGCTATAAACATGTTCCCTGATGCGCTCCCTAAGCTGTCTGCACGTCTTGCCTACATAGAAAGACGTGCATGAGACGCACCGGGCTAAGTACACCACATTTGTAGTTGTACAGAATGTGTTGGTCCTAAATTCATAAACTATCCCAGTAATGGGGTGTGTAAAGGTCAAACCTAAATCCACATACTTGCATTGATTGCATTTACCACAGGGCTGAGTGTTAAAACTACCATTCCTTATATTCAATGTCCTATGAACCGATCTGTCACAGAGTTTATTCTTAATGTTTTGTTTGTTCTTATATGTAAAACTCGGATCCTGTCCCACCACACCGGATAACTCTTCATCCAACTTCAAGACGTCCCAATGTTTCCTCACTACCCCTCTAATGATACTAACATCCCTAGTAAAGTACATAGGGATCCTAAGGGGTTCTATTTTACCAATAGAATCAACATGGTTAACACCCTTCCAATCAGAAAAATAGGGTTTAGCCGAGCCTTCTCTTAAAGAGTTAACTAACTCTATATTCCTCTCCACATCCCTAGTGGTGTACTGTCTTTCCAAAAGCCTACTTTTAAGAGCAGACACCTCCAAAGAATAATCTGTAGTACTAGGGTTTAAACGCGAAGCCCTCATAGACTGCCCTTTCATTATGTTTTCAAAAACATGCCTTGGATGCATACTCCGCCAATGTAATAGAGTGTTCCTAAAACATGGCTTTCTATGTATGGAAGTATTTAATAGGCCATTAGCAAGTCTATTAATACTAACATCCAAGAATGATATACTTGACATAGAATAATTCACTGTGAACTTAAGAAAATCTGTAAGGCTATTAAGCTCTTTCACAAAACGGATCAGAGATGCCTCACTACCTTTCCAAATTAGGAAGAGGTCATCTACAAATCTTCTATAATAGCCTACATTCTCACTGAAACCAGCCATAGGAAACAGTGATTCCACTTCCCAGTCAGCCATAACCAAATTGGCGTAGCTATTGGCACAGGATGTGCCCATAGCTACGCCATCCTTTTGCACAAATTTTTGTCATCAAAGACAAAAACATTATTTTCCAGGACAATCTCCATAAACAGGGCAATAATGTCTATAAATTCTTTGTCAAAATCAGAATTCCTCTTTATATAGCATTGTAGCCTCAGCACACCTTCAGTATTGGGAATAACTGTAAATAGACTTACCACATCTAGTGTCACAAGTATGTAAAACTCCTTATCATCCAAAGTGGCCATGTATTCATATAGATCAATTAAGAATTGTTTGCTATCCCTTAATGTATACATATTGGAATCAACCAAAGGCCTAAGGTAAAATTCCAATAAAATGGAGAAGGGTTCAGTCAGCCATCCCTGTCCTGCGACAATAGGTCGCAGTGGAGGATCAATCAAGGACTTATGAACCTTAGGCAGTCCTTTTATTTCTGGTATGCGTGGATTACGAACTTTTAAATACCTCAACAATGTATCAGGTAAAAGCTGATTCTGATACAAATCCTCAAGTGTATCATAGACTTGGAAAACTTTAATTCCTACTTCATTAAGACTAATAATATTATAAAATTCAGTATTACTAAGCATTAAATTCATATTGCATACATACTTGTCCTTATCCATAACCACTATCGGTCCCCCCTTGTCTGCCGGTCTAATAATTATTGACTCCTCATTCCTAAGATCATTCAATGCCTTCCTTTGCAGGTATGATAAGTTATACTTCTTGGACCTAGATCCATACTTCTTCTTCTCACTATAATACTTATATAAGTCATCTTCGACCAATTTAGAAAAAGTATCCAGCAGGGGTGCAGCACAGGCATGTATAAACTATTAGGGCGAAACTTCCCTAAACCATCACTAACTGCTATTCCATCATAAGCTCCAAAGTCCAATTTCAACTGTGCTTTCCTAACAAACATCTTGATATCCAATATAGAATCTGTGACGTCACTATCACAGGTAGGTATGTAACTCAGGCCTTTATTCAGGACTTCTTCTTCATATACACTCAACAATCTATCAGACAAATTAACTACTAACTACTAACGATCCCCCACTTTTTCCCACATCTTCTTCAAAGTTGGCCCCGTATGCTCCCCTCCCGACCCCTTGCGTTTGTTCCTCCCTCTGCTCTGAGACCTCCGCTCTTTGTGGAAGAGCTTAATGGCCTTACAGATTTTCTTAAGTTCACAGTGAATTATTCTAAGTCAAGTATATCATTCTTGGATGTTAGTATTAATAGACTTGCTAATGGCCTATTAAATACTTCCATACATAGAAAGCCATGTTTTAGGAACACTCTATTACATCGGCGGAGTATGCATCCAAGGTATGTTTTTGAAAACATAATGAAAGGGCAGTCTATGAGGGCTTTGCGTTTAAACCCTAGTACTACAGATTATTCTTTGGAGGTTTCTGCCCTTAAAAGTAGGCTTTTGGAAAGACAGTACGCCACTAGGGATGTGGAGAGGAATATAGAGTTAGTTAACTCTTTAAGAGAAGGCTCGGCTAAACCCTATTTTTCTGATTGGAAGGGTGTTAACCATGTTGATTCTATTGGTAAAATAGAACCCCTTAGGATCCCTATGTACTTTACTAGGGATGTTAGTATCATTAGAGGGGTAGTGAGGAAACATTGGGATGTCTTGAAGTTGGATGAAGAGTTATCCGGTGTGGTGGGACAGGATCCGAGTTTTACATATAAGAACAAACAAAACATTAAGAATAAACTCTGTGACAGATCGGTTCGTAGGACATTGAATATAAGGAATGGTAGTTTTAACACTCAGCCCTGTGGTAAATGCAATCAATGCAAGTATGTGGATTTAGGTTTGACCTTTACACACCCCATTACTGGGATAGTTTATGAATTTAGGACCAACACATTCTGTACAACTACGAATGTGGTGTACTTAGCCCGGTGCGTCTCATGCACATCTTTCTATGTAGGCAAGACGTGCAGACAGCTTAGCCATTAGGGAACATGTTTATAGCATTAGAATTGGGTCCGAACATAACGCACTTGCAAAACATGTTAAAAGTATGGGTGCTGAACATTATTTTGTTTTTAGTTTCATGCAACATGTTCTATCAGATATTAGAGGTGGGGATGTAGATGCTCGCTTACAAGAGACTGAGCTCAGATGGATAGTCAGGCTGAGAGCAGATAAGAAGCCTGGACTAAATGACAAAACACAAGTGAAACCACTTCTAAAAAAGAGAAGACTTTTTAGACACTAATTTTTGGTTTTACTTATTATATGTTTATTTATATTTATTATATATATATATTATATATTTGTATATTTAGGGTATTGTATATTTTAAATGTTTTAGCGTGGATTGTGACTCTATGTATGTATAGGTTATAATGAATGCATACCATTTTAAATGAATCAATGATGCAGTATTTAGCATACCTAATTAATTAATTGTGAACCTATCAGCTTTGTTTTTTACATATTTAAATGATGCTTTTAAATGGCAGCTTTGTAGTTTGAGAAAGCCTTTTTGGTGAAAGCGCTAAATTTTGCTAGCTGAATAAATAACTTTTTATACCCTACTGGAATTGGCATTCGTAACTGAAGTGACAGAGACTGTGGATATTTTCGGCTGTTTTCTCTACCTGCATGTGGACATTTTATATTTTATCAGTATTTCTATACTTGGATGCAGGAGAGTTAATCCCTTCTTTGGTTTGTTGTGCTTTGATTTGTTATACATTAAGAATGTATGTCAAAATGCCATCTTGTCCCATGGAGGCTGCATTCCTATTCTTGGAGAGAGCAGTGATTAGTTGCTGTTTGTAGAGGGAGGTTGGAGGTGATGTTGAAGATGTGTTGTGGTAAGCTTGTGGGTGGATGGGGGATAATTTTTACCCAAGCATGTCTAGTAGCTGGTTTTCAATTTACACAGGTTCATTGTGTGCAATACTATCCACATTTAATTTAGCACACATCTGAGTTATATCTTTGATGTTGCAGATGTAGCAGTGGAAATCCTTATTGTTATTCTTGGCTACGGTTTAACATATTTCCCATAGCTGTTGTGTGAGGATTTTACAAGGTTGCCTTACTGTCTATTTTAGGCTGGGGATATTAGTCTTCCAGTTTGGGACTTACACTTTTGTATCTGTAGACATCAACCTTGTTCACTTACTGTATACTCAAGCAATGTCAGTCGTCCATCAGCATGGTTATGATTTTTCTTAAGGATCTTTCTTTGATCCTATCAGTTATGTCTGCATCTATATATTTGTGTAGATGTCTATACAGGCCATCAGGGTATACCTTACTATATTTGTCAATGTTCTCTGTGGAAACTGGAGTGTGGAAGATGAGTATACCATTCCTTAGGATGGTGAATTTAAATTGGGAATTTATGTTCAGCTGACCTATCATGTTTTAATTTTGTGCCTATTACAAATCATGAATAAATATTTTAAGGTTGGATTAAAACCGTGCAGCCCCTATACATGATGGGTTGTATTGGTCAATGCTATTTCTGAGGACTAGATCTAGAATATTCCAGACACTTGTGGGATGCTGCAGTCTTAGTTCCACAGCATATCAGTTATCAAAGTCCAGGAACTATTGAGCAACTAAGTTTTGGCCTCATATACGTTGCACAATCAATATAGTTTTAGTTGTTATCATCCTTGAGTAAGTTGTTTTGTTCAACTTTACTTGTTCCAGATACTTATAACTAGGCTGTGTGTCCCTTCTTGTTCATGGAAGTGGACATAACTGTTGATAACATTTGTGGTTTCTTAGCCACAGTCAATTGGAGTTACATTAACTCCACAGACGTATGTTGTCTAACCCCTGTAGAGGAGGAATTATCTTCAGTGAGGAGAGATAATCCACCTCCTGTGGTTTCCAGAACTTTACATTTCAGTCTGAATGTGTGAAAGGCATTGTAGCCTTGCAAGGCCAGGTTACTTACTGCAGCATTGAATCAGGTGTCTGTGACTGTGCAGACATCCACCACTTCCATTGTGACAAATGATGACAGAGAGCATTGTTTCTAATGTGAACTCCTACAGTTTAGCAGCATGACCCTTACTTTATTGGAGTTAATTATTTTCACATAGCAACTTCTGTTTTGGTGACATCGCCTAATGAAGGCATTATGGATGAGGCACATGCCTTAGCCAGCAAACAAAAGCCTAGAGGTGCCAGGTGAAGTCTATGTCTTGCTATGCAGCATGGTCTATCCACAGTGTCATCCCACACTGGCAAGAACTGGAGCCCCTAAGAATGACACCAGATACTTAGCCAATTTCAGATGATAGTTTGTTCTTTATATTGTTTTTTCATCCTAAGCGAGCTTATAATGATGGTCAAACATAGGGACATACATGGCTGGGGCAAACATTTAGAGAGTTCAGTAATGTCTGTCTCCATATAACCCTCAGAGATATGTTTCAGGTTGTACATGCAAACACCAAACTATGATGAATTAATAGTGGGACTTTTTGTAGAAAGACTTGATTGCATGTGTGATGTGACAATTACTTGTGACACCCAGCTGACCATATGTTTATCCTTGTTTAAGCTGGAGAGTGGGGCAGGTATATGTCTCACTGTGCAATCAACTGTAAGGACAACCTTTGCAATAGATAACTATTGCCTTAGGCACATCCATGTTGAGACACTGGTGCTCCTTTTTTTAGGTGTATGGTGTGCTTTGAGTTTAGTGCTTGTGTTTTGGATATCTCTGCTGTTTCTGTAGGTTACTGGAGAGTACCTCTGCCCATGGTGGTATTTCATTGATGATGTAATACAATCCTGAGGCATTATCTCCCCTTATTCAATAAAGACATGTCAACAAGGCTATCAGATAATAAAGAGGGACACTGACAGCTCATAAGGGGAGGTGTGATCCTGATATCTTCATAACGAATGAGA
The DNA here is from genome assembly GCF_019279795.1 of Protopterus annectens. NCBI lineage: Eukaryota > Metazoa > Chordata > Ceratodontiformes > Protopteridae > Protopterus > Protopterus annectens. The sequence goes on from NC_056731.1 coordinate 1,335,937,033, forward strand.
AAGGGATGGGTATATTTGATATTATGCTATTTTGGTGTGACATATGGGGTGTATAGTAGGAGGTCTATCCAAAGTGTGATCTAGACTTCTGTTGTGGAGAGATTAGGTGTGACATTACTGCTTGTTTAACTGATGATTGCCCAGCTATGTTGAGCTGTAAAAGATCTGCTCAGCTAGATAGTATTGGCCAATTATAAGGGAAAATATAACTGCAAGGAGTTAAGCTCTCTGCATGCAAACAAGAGCATAGCAGCTAAGACAATGAAACAATGTTAAAGTTCAAAATTAGACCAGAAACAGTTACCCTACAAATATAGACCGACTGTACAATCCAAACATAAGGGTGCAGGGTTGATTTCTCACAAATCATGTGTCATAATGTTTACTTATTAATAGGTGAACTGAATTGGATTCATGCAGTATGAATCCAATGTATAGTGTGGGCAACACAACTGCAACAGGATAATAAAAGCAGAAATTGACTATTCATTTGTTCATAACATTACATAGGCAACAGAGTCAAAAGCAGCGCAGTCTTTTTTAAAAAGGCAATTATAGCAACACAAATAAAATTAACTATAATTTTTCTTATGTAACTAACCACAGCAACTGCACATACTGCAGGGCTTTCACATCATAATTGTGGCTAAATAAACTAACATGATGAATGTGCATAGAATACTGTTCCATAGGCTGCTGTAGAATACTCTCTGTGCAATATCCAGAAACAGCTCAGACACACACCACCTCCCTCCCACACAGTTGACTGTAATGAGAACAGAACCCCTACCTATCGAAGTACAGAGACTAGAGAACACAGTACTTTATGCACAAACCACAGCATAAGTCTGATTTTAATAGGACTGCAGGTGGTCTTATAGTAGATTACATCATCAGGCCATATGAGGAACAACAGTTTGGAGGCCTGCTTGACATGGATATTTGTGCAAGCACCAAAACAGTGGAAAACCTAGGATACACACTTCCACTCTCCTGTATGGAGGCACACAGTTGAATGCAGTGAGAATAGAACCCCTACCTAAGTGCAGAAACTATAGAACACAGTGCTTAATGCATGTGCCATGGCACAAGTCTGATGTTAATAGGACTGCAGGTGGTCTTATACTAGCTGACATCAGCAGGCCCTATGTGGGACAAGAGGTTGGTGGTCTGCTTGATATGCATGCTTGTGCAAGCACCAAAACACTGCAAAACTATGCCATTGGAAAGGTTAGTTTGAGACCCACACTTCCACTCTCATTCATGGACACACACACAGACACACAGTCTACTGCAGTGAGAATTCAATCCCTACCTATATAAATGCATAGACTACAAAATACAGTACTTAATGCAAGCACCATGGTTCAATTCTGATTTAGGTAACACTGAAGGTGAACTTATAGTAGATTACATCAGCAAGCCATGTGGGGAACACCAGCTTGGGAGTCCTGCATAAGCACATTGCTCCTTAGTGTCATCTGAGGCTAGTACCCTAATAGTAGTATACTGTTTAGAAGCCTAGCTGTGTAACAATACAAGTCACCTTATTGAGCATATTTGGTTGTTTGAGTTTGGCAGTGCAAGCCTGTGAGCACCTCTAAATGTCTCTGTCCATGACAGAGCACACAATACTATACATTACACCTCGTTTTGTGTTTGACACATCTGCTGTAAAATTAGGGAGACCCCAGGGTTGTACTGATTGTTGGTGTGGTTGGTGGTAGGGAAACAAATGGATGGATATTAAATTTATGCACACATAGTTGTATTGTGCCCTCAGTTTTCAATGTTTCCACATGTAGTCTTAGGTCAGACAAAGCATATGGGAATTATAGAACAATAAGAGCACAGATCTATGTGTGTAGTGTAATAGTTAGCCATAGCACAAATGCAGTGTTTCTTGCACTGTGTACACACATTTGCATTTGCCTCTTTTACCTGTTTGTGCATAGGTAATATCTGAGACTTCCTATTGTGTAGCATATACCTGCTACTATAGCCCACTCCTATCACTACTCCAGGCCAGGATTTCTCAATTACTAACAGCAATAATTGAATGTATCTAGTTTCAGTTGTTGGCAGTCTAATATATCTTATCTGCTTTATCCCTATTTCTACCATAGTGTTCTTCATGTAAACTAGCTAAGCCTTATCCAAAATGTTTCCTACATGCAGCGCACCATGCAAATGCAGAATTAAAACAAGACAAAGATGATAAAAGCATAGGAAACAGAATCAAAGTCTGTAAAAACACACTACCTATTGATAGTACACCTCCAACATTTCTACTTATATCAGGATTAGAATCCTCAACACCAATATAGCTTCAGCAAACAGGATGGCTGCCTTAGACCTTTTTGCCACAGAAGCAGTTGCCAGAGTAGAACTGGGGTCATTCATCACACAACCAACTGCATAAAACATGTTCAGTGCTATCAAACCATGGACTGTATAAAACATGTTTACTGCTATCAAACCGTGGACTGTATATTGTACAAGTACTTCTCTGTATTATATTTGGACATAGACCAGTTATTAGTCTCACAACCTGCCATAGTTATGATTACAAATATACATCTCTCTGTCTTACATGTGTGTGTTTGTTGTTAATTCATCATTTACCTAACACATACAATGTGTAAGTAATTCCATATAATTGTCCTTAAAATGTGAAAAGATATTAACTGTGACATAAACACACATATACTGTGGGTTTGGGGGTAGGATAGCTGAGTTACTGTTATAGCAGTTACAAGGGTATACTCCTGTTTTGGGAGTTGGGGGAACAAAGCACAGTTACAGTTAGGATATAAACAAGTCTGAAGTCAGTAACTGCAATGTGTAGCCTCACTTTCTAACTTCTCTCTTGAATGATGTACCAGTATTCTGCTGAGGTAGGACTGTGTGAATATTTCATGACTGAGGCCTACTAATTACGAATAGACACATATTAGTAAAATAAGTGTCTGTAGTCACATGTTAATTTAATTTCTGTACAAATCCACCACTATTTTTATTTGTATACTGTACCAAGTTAAGAGATACAAGGATATATCATAATACTTTTCAAGAATACAGCCTAAATTCATGACTTTCCTTGCAAGTGCAGCAGTTGACACACCTTTAGTTCTGGGCTGACTCTGTCTGATGCAAGCTGTACACAACCAATACATGGATAGGTACAGGTAGTGTGAGTTGCCTGGCATCAGTTTTAATATATGTATGTGAGTAGGAGAAAGGTATTAGTCCCTAGGTCCCTAGGTAGTCAGTTAATGTGGTATGCATTGTCGCTTAGCCAAAGTAAGGGCATACTGAGCATGGTCTGCCTACAGAAATAGCAGCTGGGGGTTCCTCCTCAGAGTCCTCCTGTGACTATGGCTGTGCTGACCTAGGCATTGGTGGGGGCATGTGTGTCCCATCCCCTTGCTGATCCTGCTGCAGCAGTTTCCGTAGGATCAGATTGTGGAACATAGTACATACTGTGGATATTTGTGTATATGTGCATACATCATACTGCAAGGCTCCACTGGATATATCTAGACATTAGTACATGACTACAGAAGCCCAAACACATGCTCTGTGATGTTTCTAGTTTGAGCATGTGTCTCATTATGGTGTTCTTCCATGGGTATGTGTACACTTCCAATGTGTGCCATCATCCATGGTTCCAGGGCATAGCCAGCATCCCCTAGTAAATGGTCCTGTGGGATGTCCCCCCTAACAAATATCTGGTACAGTTGTGGTGTGTGCCAGATGTGGGACTCATGATAACTGCCAAGGTTGCCAGCACACACATTCAAGATAATCCTCTAAGCATTGCACATGACTTGGCAGTTGATGGAGTGGTATCCCTTGTGGTTAATGTAGATTCTACCCTGCTCACCAGGTGGTGCCTTGATGTGTACATGACTGCAATCTATGGCACCCAGTATGGCAGGGTAGTGCGCTACATGATAGAACTGTTGCATGTTGCTGACTCTCTCATCAGAAGAAAGGGGAAATATATGTGCTCACTGGCATGTATGAGAATAGCATCCAGGAAGTGGTGGAATATCCTGGATGCTGATGCCTGTGACACATCCATCATGTCCCCAGTTGATCTTTGAAAAGTACCTGTAGTTAATGTTTTAAAGGCTACACATACCTTAGTTTCCACTGGGATGGGTACCCCATGGTTGGCTTTGGATCTGAGGTGAGGCCACCAGAGCACACAGAATTCTTGTAATGTGTCCCTCTCCATTCTGCAGTGCTCTACAATCTCCAGCTCATGTAACACCTGGAAGGTTACCCAGGGCCTGAGCACTCCTCTCCTTCTTGGCCTAGGCCTATTGTCAGCAACACCAGCAGCACTGACTTCAGCCTCTACCATATATAGATGCAGAATAGCTGCAGTAGCTCTTAGCATTATCTCAGTTAAAATGTCTTGGTCTTTACTCCAATGATATTGAAGTATCGAGGTAAAATAAGAATGTAGGCTACATGGATACTTTATACATTTGTTGAATAGATATACCATGTAGGATTGGCTAAATAAGATGCAGTTCACCTGCTGAGGCTGTAATTAGCATGATTTAAAACACCTGCTTGAGTGATCAGTAGTGCATTATATACACCTTCGTGCAGCTCTGTGCACCGTCGCATAAATAAGGTAAGAATAAGAAAAATGTATCATTTTAATCTCTATTTTCCTGATAGCATGAAAGTGTGGAATATAAAATGTGCAGATAAGCTTGTACATCCTAGACTTGAACCCAGAACCATTGACACTGTAGCCCTACAAATATAGGTGCTGCACAGGAATTGTTACATAACAAGCCTTTTATTGCTCCATTTGCCGTTGGTGCACTAAACTCATCAACGCACAAACATGTTAAGAGAAAAAAAATGGAAGCTGACACACACGCACCCAATATCATAACTCACTATTGACATGCATTGGAAACATAAACATCATGTAGATCCCTACATGAAGTGAACATCCCTACATGGTTACTGGTTTTAGTGATTCAATAACTACTGATTTTTGGTCTTATTTGCATAATGACCATACTGACAGCCTGGATTCTACACTGTAGTAGCCGTGTAAGCAGTGCACCTCCATGGGAACACAATGTTGTACACACAAGGCAGGGTATTACTCTGCCTATATATGTGATACAGAACACATTATGATTACATTAACTTATAAAAGTATGTTTCATCAATTTTAAATATTTTAAAAGGGTGCATTATGTACACATTTACTATTCAGCTGGGGGTGGGGGACCAAAGCTGCATTTATGTCAGGACAGTTAAAATGACATTTTTGTTTGGGAGACTGATTTTCTAGCTTCCACAGTGTGTACTTAGGCCATAATGTGTGTGGTGTTATCTGCTAAGGTTCAAATTTCGACACTTTTAATTGTCCATGTTTCCGTGTAGACTCCTGTACTTGGAAATTTTCTGCATACACTACCAACACATAGAGTCTACACGGCTTCATTGTAGGTTGTTGGATTGTTCAGTCACATTGATTTGCTTCATTAGCATTCATTTCAGCTACTTATGCTGAAATTTACATTACACAAAAGTTTCCATACTTGCACTTGAGTGCTCGTGATTGCGCTCTTGTACACAGTGTTTACTGAATCTAAAACGTGCTGTGCCCGTGTACACATCACACCAAGATGCACATATGGTAAATGTAATGGTGTAAGGTTTATTAAATTCCCCTATTAATTATTTGATTCAAAAAGGGCATTCCGTCAGTCACCTATGTATTGGCTTATCTATATATTGTTGCTCTTTTTTATTTACTGAAAACTTGGACATTGAATAGGCACACAAAGATAAGCCACTTACTCATGTTCAAGCTAAATTAAGCAGAAACACAGAAACACAATGAAAAACGATAAAATCAGTGAAGTAATATGCTTACAACAAGAATGGCGTATTGTCTTTATTTGTTAAGCAAAGTGACAAAAAAGGGAGTCATGTCCAAATTAATAATTCAGTGTAACTTTACGTATAAAAAAGCATCACTAATGATATTATATGCTGATATATTAATTTTGGTAAATGCACAATGCAGTTTTGCAGTTGTTAAATAAGTTAAAGATCACAACATATTGTTAGAGTTTCATGTCATTAAAAACCTGCAAAGACAGATCTTTTAAGATCTAATTATGTTAATAATATAAAGACATGCATACAGCAATAATTTCTAACTACATAATCCAAGGGACATAGGAAAAAAGGACACCTTGTAGGGGATTCACTGTCCCATGACCTGTTATCACAGCTACATAGAAAGAAACATTGTGATGTCAGAAGAACTATATCGCCCACCTAGTCAGTCCATTTCTGTACCTTCTACGTGACAAGGAGATCATACTCAATCAACAGCTTCTTTTTATTTATATATTTCTTCCATACAGTAAAAGGGTTTATTTATATCTGTTGCATGCATACTGTAAAAGGACATTTTTGTTTTGTTTTTTAAACAAGAAATATATTTATTGAATCATCACTTATGACATAAGCAATCATATACATATATAAATGAAAACAAATCATATTAACATATTTTCAATAAAAGATATTATACATCAGTTCCTGCCTTCCCTTAAACCTCATTCCTCCTCTAAATCATTATTCTACATGTATTGTTTCCACAGTTCCATGTTTTGCTGAGCAATTTGTTCTTACCCTTTTCTTAAAGATCCCAGCTCCGGTTCATTTATATCTGTTACTATATTCACTAATTCTAGTACAGTTGGTTTACACTTTGATTTCCATTTTCTAGTAATTGTTTTTTTGGCAGCCACCAGAATTAAACTCGGTAAGGCCTTACTATATTTAGGCAATTCCAGTTCTGTATCGCAGCTCATAAAAATAATTTCCTTAGTTACACCAATTTGCTTACCCAATATTTCTGAGAGTATTCTGTAGGTAATTTCTAAAGTCTGCCAACTTATTACTCTCCTAAAAAATATGTTTTTTTTTATGTTTGTTCCATGCATAAAGGCTGCTTTACATCTTTCTAACGCATACAACACAATGACTACTTTATATTTGTCTTGTGCATTTTTGAATTTGTTCACTTATAGGATACTACACCTCCTCCAGGATACTGATATAATTAACTACAACCATTTCTATGAAATAATACATCCTTACATGTCCTCTTGGTCCTCCACCTTGTATCTACAGACCATGATCTCTTGTTCTATGTTTTTGAAATAGTGCACCAATTTAGATTCTGTTGATTCCATTGATATAGTTAATGTTTCCATCATCCTACTTCAGCACTTCTTCAGAACTGAACATATTGAACTCTGTTATCATTTCCTTAAAAAATTGGCTTTAACATTAAATGATACCCTATTGGAGAATGAATGTTCTGCAATAGGGTGTTACTGTACAGGTAAAGCCAATAAAAACAGAGTGTGTGCTGTGTGTGCCTCTACATCTGTGTGTGTGTGTGTGTGTGTGTGTGTGTGTGTGTGTGTGTGTGTGTGTGTGTGTGTGTGTGTGTGTGTGTGTGTGTGTGTGTGTGTGTGTGTGTGTGTGTGTGTGTGTGTGTGTGTGTGTGTGTGTGTGTGTGTGTGCGTGTGTGTGTATATGTGTTTGTTCTGATGAAGTCTGATGACGAAAACGCTTGACCTCTATCTGGATTGTATTTGGATTATATTGTTCTTACTTTTGGACATCTTAAAGGTTTTTTGCAATAAAACAGTTTTCCTACTCAGGTTGTAGGAATTTGGCTACAGAGTGGTTGGTTTTTATATTTATTGGTGGTGTTTTCCACTCTTACATCCTGTTGTTATTCCTTGTGTTATTAAATAGTTACATAAGTTATATTTTGGATGTAAAATATTTCCACCACCAATAATTATATATTGTACAACACCTTTGAAATACTAGGCAAAGGAACTATTTTACATCAAAACTATAAAATTGTATATATTGATAATAAACAAACAAATCAATTTAACAGATTACCCATTTCATAAATCCAATAACCACAGTATGCATTACATGAAAATAATGACCATCCGGGGTAGAGAGGCTGAGCAGTCTGTTATTTCCCTGTAATGTCCATCCTGTTGGGCATTGTTGCTTACTTATATAGCTTCTGGTGAAAAAAGTGCATCATTGTGTTGTTTTCCTATGTACACATTTTGTTGTTTTTGTGTTATAACTTAAGTGAGGTCTCCAAAACAGCACAAAATTTCTCTGGGTATCTTACTAGCAATCTATATAAAGTGATAATAACTTTTTGTTTTCTACTGGTTTGCTTCTTCCAGTGCATAACAGTACTCACTTCTCTGCTTTGTCACATGGCTTGCTTCATCTTTTGTTCAACTGCTATGAGTACACTTGCTCCTTTTCTGCTTCTGTTACTGCTACTGCTTCTTTTCCAGTCGTGTTTCATTCTCCAGTTATTCTTTTCCAGGTACATTTTCCTTCATTTTTGCTATTGGCTTTAACTGGCTTTTATTAATATTATTCCTCCAGTCTCATCACATCATTTTTCATTCAGCCATTATGTACCTTTTTGTGTCACCCTTTTGCCTACATTTATGTTATCAGTAAAAGACGTACATATTTTCTAAGTCTTCTGTAATGTCACTTATATAGACCCTCAAAAGCATGTTTCCCATTACCTGTCTCTTTCATACCGCATTAGCAACTTTCCTCCCATATGAGCGAGCCTTATTTACCTGGACCCTCTGTATCCTTTAGTTCAGCCATCCTTGTACATGCTACAACCTTGTGGATCAGTCTAAGACTGCATTAAATATGTTCATTAAAGATTTTGTGTGTATTATTGTCACAGATCAGTATAGCTGGTCCCAGCCATGCACTGTCAACAAGCTTCATTCTGTAGTTTTTTCCTTCAGTCTCTTCTTGCAATCTGTGTATATCTGTACTTTTCACATAAACTTAAAATGTTGTTGTATTCTCCCTAAAAAACAGGTGGTTGTGCGTTCTGGATTTCAACATTTAACAAAGGGTTACAATAAAAATAAATAAAAAGTTGCACGGAAATTTATGTAAGCTACATCTGCAGCATACTTCTACTTAGGTACCCAAGCTAATAAGTAAATTCAATTAATTTCTTTAATGTGGTTGCCTAATGAGAACCCTTGCTGTTTTGCCTCTGTCTCCCCAGCATATCTAGATATATCAAGATCACATCCTTCAGCACTGTTTTATTGATTTTTCCGGTTAATAAGGAGAGACAAGTAGTTTTCTGTTTTTGTCTTTCTTCCATTCTTATGAACCTCATGACATCTGCCCTCTTCCAGAATTTAGAAAGCATACTTACTTCTTTAGTGCCTTCTACATCACTCTCTTTCCAATGCATTATAACTGACCTGGGTATTCAAAATAAAACAGCACCACTGATGGTAAGAGTTTTCAGTCAAAACAGACTGTATCTGCGATGCAGGAAAATGCAATTCAGAGACATGTTAGCCAGAACAAGGAAAGACCTCATTACTGGCTAATTTGCATATTGGTAAATCACCCATAACTTCCAAGAATGTAAATCAACACTTTCCTGAAATAGTCACCACTGGCGGCTTATGCTTCACTTTGGCAGATAACCCCCCCATTAACACTTCCACACACATATGCATGTATGTATGCATGTGTGCACACACACATACACATACACACACACACACACACACACACACACACACACACACACACACACACACACACACACACACACACACACACTCACACACATACACATACACACACACACACACATACACACACACACACACACACACACACACACACACACACACACACACACACACATGCACGCGCACACACATGCACACACATACACACACCCACACATAAATACATTCACACACAAAAACACTTTCACACACACACACACACACACACACACACACACACACACACACACACACACACACACAGACAAACACACGCACATACACAAACACACATTTGCACACATATGCATACACACATAGACAACATACACATACATATAGATACTGACATACCTTTTCCCTTCCCTGAGTTGACAGATGATCCCTGATGTATCTACTTGTTGCCACCCTCCCAAATCAAGGATCCTTACAGTCAATAATGTCAGACATCAGAATTTCATTCTTATTATTGTTTGTAAATTGTGTCATGATTCTAGACCTGTTGCTCTATTAACTTTTAAGTGGGTCCATGTAATAGTTTAAAAATCCTCCCTGTTGTGTAGTGCTCCTCCTACCATTGTCTTGAAGCCTGTGCCCACACAGAAAAGGTCCTCACCCCCCTCGTCTGTCCCTGATTTTACAGAATGCTCTTGCTTTTGCCTCTTATACACGATTTGTCCCTTGTGATTCACAGACCATTGTAACAAAGGGGCAGGGTTGAAAATTTCCGTCATTTAAGTTCTTTTTTTTTTATTTTCAGAGACATACGGTACGATGTTATAAGTGTCACTGGTGTCTAGTGGTAGTGCGGTGGACAACTGCTCAACTATAGAGCTGTGTGGAAGTGTGAGGATGCAAGGTCTGAATCTTTTTAAAATGCGATTACAGCACACAACATAGATTAGCCCTGGTGTCAAGTGTTTCCCACACCCCACATCTTTCAAGTTGCAAAACATGGGTCTATTATTTTTTTAAGTGCATTTAGGACACAATCTATTTTTCCCCATTCCCCAATATTGCAGGACTTGCTCATTAGTCAGAAAAGTGTGGGGGTGTGACAGCCCCACAGCACATTCACAAATTAATGCATAGACACACACACACACACACACACACACACACACACACACACACACACACACATAATCACACATGCATACACATACACCTGAGGCTCATCTTCTGCATACACTCATCCATTCATCCAAACACACACACACACACACACACACACACACACACACACACACACACACACACACTACTACTACTATCAACAGTGAGTGTGTGTGTGTGTGTGTGTGTGTGTGTGTGTGTGTGTGTGTGTGTGTGTGTGTGAGTGTGTGTGTGTGTGAGTCTCTGTGAGTGTGTGGGTGAAAGTGTATTTGTGTGTGAATGGCACTTATCTCTACCATGATAAGGTTAATCTGAGCATTTAGACATGAGGTAACATACACAGCCAAGTGATTGTCTGAATTGCCTATCTATGTAACTTTGCTTGGAGGGAGCACACAGTTAATTAGAGCACACTGCTCACCTGGAATGCCTCATTAGCATTTCTAGTGGGCTACAGAGACAGCAAACCATGGTGCTGCACCATTTTGTAATGTAGCACTGTTGTAGAGATATCTCTGCATCAGAAATGGTTACCTCAAGATATACATCAACGTTCCACTTCCCAATAACATTTCTGAATTGGACCCCATATCCTCCTCCTCTAACGCCCACATTTTATAAATAATCCTACAAACATTTGCCTGTATATTTTTGACATCACTGTACTTTATTTGTAAATATCAGAACTCATGTATTTATTCTTTCATATAAAGCAAACACCACAAGATGCCCTTTGTATTTTTAGTGCTTTCAGGTTTTTTAATACTTAAGGTTTCTTAATAAAACATGAAATATAACTGATGATCTGATTAAATAGGAGACGCTCTTTTACATCATAAAGCAATTATCCAGCCAATCCTAGTGAATTAATCACATGACATATTCAAAAGTACTATAATAAATTTAAAAAGTTTAAGTTTTTTTGATGGCCAAATGTATTCCATTTCTTTTTTAATTCATATTTGATCACCAAGTTTGTTCCAACCAGTCCTGATAAATTAATCACATTTTTGTTGTTTTATCTTTTTTTACAAACTATAACTAGATAACATTATTTCCTGTAAACACAAAATTCCCGGACTTCCTTTCTTCCTCTATTAATTAAAATTCATATGTCACTTGTGCCTTTTCTGCGCAGATTTTTAAACAGCACATAGTGCTTTTTGCTAAGTTTAAACGATAGCATTGAGCCTGAAATTAGTCTAAATGGATCAATGCCCCAATCAGATAAGCAAAATCAAATCATATAAATTGGATCAGATAAATTCAAAATAAAACAAAATGGCTAGTGGATTATTTGCTCCCTCAGTTCTCAAAAATTTGCATGACAAATTCCATGAGGTCTGTTGTGTAGACCACTTCATCTGTGAAAATAATTGAGTTCAAACTCATTTGCCAGACCTTTCTGAGAAATGGATATAATACATCTTATTTTCCTGCTCTTTAAATAACGAAGAAAATTGTTTATTTAATAGCCCTGCCTTTTCACATTGCTTTCCATCCATCCCCGAAGTATTTTTATGAGTGACACCACACATTAGCTTTCTTTTATTCATTTAGGCACCAATAACTGTTTTATGTCCTGTCATGACTGAGTTGACATATCGTTCCTTAGTTTCAGCCCTTTATTTTCTGGCTAATTTTGATGCTTCATGCACCCTCAACTGGTAGAACTTGTCTTCTCTTCCTTTTGTGCTTCCTTGTATTTATCAAATGACAACTATACCTAAAAACATATAGCTTCCCAACTTTAGTTGTCACTTCATTTGAAAAACAAAGTGATGTTTATCTTTGTTACTTATTTGAATATTTGTATCACACTGCGTTACTTATAGTCATGTTTTTAACCACCTTTGTTCATCCACACTGCCTTCATTTCTATTTGATAGATTGTTGTAAGACAGTTTCCATTTTCTCTAGTTCTACTCTACAAGTATGTATGTACAGATTAGAGTACGAAGCTGCCCCTCATGGTAATGCAGGGTGCAACAATGAAACATTAATTGTTTAGTCATGCAAAAATCAAATCAGCACCAGATATGAAGAAGGCAGAGCAGGAAGCAACAGTCATGGCAGACCAAGAATAAAGAAATCAGACAGAGATCAGGATGATAGCTGGCAATTGGGATATGCAGCTCTGGAAATCAACTGCATGTCTTGTTTAATAAACTTAAAACAGGCTACAAATAATTGACCTAAAAACTTTTCAACCAGCACATTATGTAAAAATGTGTTTTGATAAATAGCATAATGTAAATGATTTCTTGATTTCTTCTAAACCGGCAACCGTATTAAAACAAAGCTTTGATATTCCACTTAAGTCAAACTACAGTGGTTGCTTATAGTTGTGAATAGCTCTAGCTTCCAAACAATCAATTAAATATCTAGCATTTTATTAATTAATTATGATTTCCGTTTACCATAAAGCCTATGTTAGATTAAACTGTGCTATCTTTATTTTATAAAATGCCTATACTATAATATTTATTTATTTTATTATTTTATTTACAGTTTGGTTACCGGGATAGTCCATTGGGCTGAGAAGAGCCCATTTTCAATGCAGTCCCGGGGAGAAAAGGTCCATGACAACAATATAAAATGATGACAATGAAATTATTTTTTGTAATACCTGATATGGTGTACAAATCTACAGTTAACATTGAAAATTTAGAATAAAAATGAAAATACACACACACACAAAATACATGTCAATTAAAACAAAAAGTGAAATATAAAAAAGCAATAGTGCTTATTTACAGATAGATTTTTTTAACACATTGTACATATTGTCAAGGTGGCAAAGAGAGTTTCACATGTAATCTTAGTAGAGTTATAGTAATATGATGAAAGAGAGGAGAGAGAGTGAGTGAGGGAGTGTGAGCAAGTGGGGAATAATGTAGAGATCGGTCATGTGGGATGAGAGCAGGAACATTCCCAGAGGGTTGTGAGGTGGGAATAAAGTAGGGACTTGAAGGTAGAGTGGTTGTGGGTAGTACGAATTAGTGGTGGCATGGAGTTCTAGAGGCGAGCTAGGGATACTACATTATCATCATATCCAGACCATAGATAAAAAGGGTTAATGTGCATTAGTCCACTTAAAACCAGTTACCAAATGAGTAAATCTGTACAACAGACTATTTTATTGTGTGTGTGTGTGTGTGTGTGTGTGTGTGTGTGTGTGTGTGTGTGTGTGTGTGTATGGGTGCGTGTAGCTGTGTGTGGTGTGGATAAGGCCATGAGTAGAAGCAAGAGGCAATAAGAGAAAAGTGAAGAAAAAGATCCAGAATTTGTCAAATTGGATAAACTCTGCATATTTCCAAACAATAGAAATGTCGATACTATCTTTATTCCTAATGTAAATACATAAATAAAATGAATATTATATTAAAATACTTCAGTGGCATTAGTTCACAAAAAAATATAATTTGTGATTCTTTGTACTTACTGTTAAAATAAGAAAAAAAATGACTTGCGTTTCAAGGATGTAAACCATGGCAGTCTTCTTTAAAATTGCTGCTCTGTAACTTCTGTGAATTATTCTAGTTCCTTTGTTTAAATCAACTGTCTTAAATGCAGAAGCCTCTGCGGATACAGCTATGCATTACCTCCAGTGTTCTTTGCATATTGTGCAGTAAGTCACTTTAGAAATGTTTTAAATGTACCTTCCTCATAACTTCAAGGAGGATAGCCGTATCTGTCTTAAAGTTGAGACATAATTATTTCATTATAAGGAAGCAAAAAACTAAAAAAAAGTGCTGCTGCTGTTGATGAATATGCAAACATGCCTAAAGCAAGGGATACTTCTCATGAAGCAGAGAAAGCATAAGGTTACACATTGCTTCTGGGCTAAGGAAAACAAAAAGATTGTTAGCGATAAACACATTTCAATTAGTAATGCAAGCCTGTAATCACACAAATTCTTAATCTGAGTTCTCTCAGAAGTAAGCATAGACAAATCAAACCGTAATAAAAACTGTATCTGAGCAGATAAAAATTCACATAGTTAAGTGCTCTCTTCCATGATAACCCAAATGCATAGAAACACATAGTGATGTTTTCCAGTTTCATATTACAGTGCTACTAACAGGAGTATTACTTTCCGAACATGCCATTTTCCTTGAAAGCAACTGGTTTCCAATTATTAAATCTTCAGGAACAAATTGACAAGTGTAGCATCCATTATAGGTGATCACCTAATAAACTGTTTGTCTTTTGTTGTGACAGTTTGCTAATATTATGTTTCAGTGTATAATAATCTTTTTACGGCATTTGTTAGGTACTGTTTCATTAATTGAGACAAAACACTGAGCAGCACTATCTTTGTCTTATATCATATGAGGGTTCAGTGATTAAAACCATCTAAGTAATTTGGCCTAATAGCTATGCAGTAAAATACCACTTCCTGTTTGACTATTCACCACCGTAACAGGTACAAGCAAGCAAAATCTGAGGGTAATGCTACTCAATGCTAGAAGTCTAAACCTCAAAATGCACTCACTCGAGGCACTCCTTAAAATGGAGAACATCGACATCTGTGCAGTGACAGAGACCTGGTTCAAGGCTCCAGAGAGTACCCCTGCATTACCAGGCTATAAGTCATACCACACCTTTTGGCCACCAAACCCGGACCGAAAGACTAAAGGTGGAGGCGTGTCCATATTCATTAAGGATACCCACACCTCCAAGCTAGTTGCTCAACATAATGCATCCGAGATTATCCAAGTTCAACTAACTCTGGGCAAAACCACAATCCAGATTGTAGCTTGCTACAGACCCCCCACCATGCCCCAGGATTCCCACTCCTCTTTTCTTGATACACTGGAAAATATTAAGGTACAACCCAACACTCTAATAATGGGTGATTTCAACTACCCTACCATTAAATGGGAAAACTACTCATGTACCAACTCTTTTGCTCAACGTTTTCTGGAAATCATCAATTCCAATGCTTTGGATCAACTTATCCACACCCCCACCAGAGGCAGCAATATCCTAGACCTGGTCGTCACCAACATGGGTGAACGGTGTTCCACACCAGAGGTCAGCTCCTCATTGGTTAGATCCGACCACAAGCTAATCACCCTAGACATCCACATCTCGTTCCCACCCCCCATTAGGAAAACAACCGTAAAAAATTTCTCCAAAGCCAACTTCACGCTTCTTAAGACAGAAGTGGCAAACTTCATGACACCCATGCAGATGGACAATAGAGGTACGACTGCTGAATCCTACACAAATGCACTTTATAAGCACTTATACGAGTGCATGGATCGTGCTATCCCTAACAGAACCAAGATGCTATCCTCCAAAAAAAGGAAGCCAATCTGGTGGTCCTCTGCCATAAACAAACTCTATAACAGAAGAAAGAAACTGTTGCAAAAAAGAGTAAAATCCCACAAATGGAGGAACTCCTTGGTCAGCTTCAGTAAGACGCTTGAGATCCCTCATAAAATCCTCCAAAGCTAGTTATGAAAACAAAATTGCCACTGATTCTAAAGACAACCACAAAGCATTCTATAGCTATGTCAAAAATCTCAATGGCAACACTCAGATCTGCTCTGAGTTACAGCACAATGACACTAAATATACAGAACCAACTGATATTGCCAACATCCTGGCAGATAGGTTCAGTGCTAACTTTACCCCCCTCTCACCCCCTAAAGGGCCCATCTTTATACCAGAAGAATGCAAAGTTCCTGTAATCACGGCTGCACAGGTAAAAACTTCACACTCCAAAGCCAAGAACACAGCATCCATGGGACCTGATAACATCCCAGGCTGCCTTCTACATGAACTACAGAATGAACTGTCACCTCACCTAAGTATCATGTTCAATCATAGCCTCACCTCAGGCTTTGTGCCCATTGAATGGTGCACCATGACAGTTATCCCACTCCACAAAGGGGGGGGGGGGCCACAACAGACCCTGGGAACTACTGCCCCATTAGCCTGACGAGCCTTGTCTGCAAGGCCATGGAACATATCATCATGGAACTCATAAACAAAGACATTGGAGATCTCCAAACCCTGGACCCCACACAGTTTGGGTTTGTAAAAGACAGATCATGTCTCCTAAACCTGATAGACTTCTTTGAAGTAGTCAGCAAAGCCATAGATGAGGGTAAGGTGGTTCACACAGCCTATCTAGATCTCGCCAAGGTGTTCAACACCATCCTCCACTCTGGAATTATAGATAAACTCACTAAACTAGGTATAAATCCCTATGTCACAAGATGGGTTGCCAACTGGCTTACTAAAAGAACCCATACTGTGAAAGTAGCAGACTCCAAATCAGACTTCAGACCAGTGACAAGTGGAGTACCACAGGGTTCAGTCCTGGGTACACACCTGTTTGGTATCTACTTCTCTGAAGTACAGGCTAGCACAGAAGGTCTTTGGCTAACTAAATTCGCAGATGACTGCAAACTAGGAGCCATAATTGAAACTCCTAACGATGTGGACATCCTACAAAAGGGCCTCACTGAGACAGATGCCTGGTGTCAAAGACATGGTCTCAAGCTCAATGCCAAAAAGTGCATTGTCATCCCCTTTGGTAAAAATTCTGTACCCATGAACTACCACATAGGTGGTAGTCTACTTAACACCGGAAGTGTGATAAGAGACCTTGGGATACAGGTGGACAGTAGTCTCTCCTTTGATAATCACATCGCCAAAGTGGTCAGGAAATACTTCTACATGGCACACCTCATCACAAAAGGTTTCTCATCCAGAAAAAAAGAGGTCATTGTTCCCCTCTACTCATCACTCATTAGACCCATTATAGAGTACAACGCCCCTTTTGGTATGTACCTCACAAGACATCTACGACAACTGGAAAGGCCACAAAAATACCTCACAAAGAGGATTACTGGCCTCAAACAAATGCCTTACGCAGACGTCTCAAAAAAAACTCCAGCTTTACTTTGTCGCATATCGCCTACTCAGAGGTGATCTCCGCCTAACATACAAAGCTATGTCAAACCCAGAGCTGTTGGACATGCTCCACGTAAAGAAATCCCAATCCCTCCGAGCTACACGCTCTAGGGACCTAAACCTTGTCACCACAATAAACAGAACATGCTGGAGGGATAGATTCCTGTCCCAGAGACTTCCCATACTCTGGAACAGACTACCTATCTATGTCAAACAGAGCTCTTCATTAGCACTCTTCAAGAAAAATCTTGATGATTGGATGGGTAATAGGAAATTCACCCCGGAGATCACTTCTGTGGTTCTGCTTGACAGGGGCACAGGAAAATAATTTTCTTGGGTGGCGAAAGCCAGGGTACATTTTTGGCTAGGCTTGCATAGGCCCTAGGGCCAATAGCCTAGTACCTACCTATGAACCTATACTGACCTAAGTCAGTGATGAAGTTCCCAGTCTTAGGCATTAGTAAAGGGAGGTACATAGAAACACTTAAAGTGAAAATAAAGACAAGCTCTGCTGTTCTAGAGATGGTAACATCATCAGTTATATGTATCATTAGCAGCCATGCACAGAAATGGAGCAGGTCCAAGGAAAGTTATACCAAAAAATAAACAATTAGTCAACCTCACATCAGTAGAGCTGTAGAAGACAAAATCAGTAATAGGTGATTTACTTGACTAGAAAGGAAAATGTAAGGTGGATTACAGCAGTATGTTGGACAGATAGCAGATGCAATGATTCAGAGCATTAGCATGTAGAAATTTAACGTATTAGGTTGAAGATGCAGAATGTTGGGAATCTATCACTACATGAGCTTGACTTACATTTGCTTAAGTCTTACATACTTGCATACATACTCCTCATATGTCTTTGTGACAGAACATTTTTCAGGGGAGCTGTGCCGCCCTGCACCCTATAATGTGGAGGATCTGCCTCCACCATCCAGTCTCTATATACATCAAAGGTTGCACCAGCATGGACGTAGTGTATGTAGAGATTGGGTAGCCATAAAACTCATGGAGAAATGAGCATTCAGCTGTATGCAAGTAGGATGCAAGAAGATGAAAAGCAAAATCATGCGGTACAAGTTAATGCGGGAGAGTTTAATGAAGTTTTCTGCTTACAGGAGAAATGTGAGCTGGAAAGAAAGTAAATGGATTGTTGTACAATTTAATGTTCTGTGGAAATGTGTGTAGTTTTACATTTTAATAAGCTAGATCTGTCTATTTTAGATTTAATTATGCATAATGTATTTTAGAATGTATTACCTACAAAAATATGACAGTTTGCAGTTTAGGTTCTGCTGGTTTAGTGTTAGTACACAACAGATTACAATTTGTTATGTCTTGCAGACTAGATGACTGTAAAATTACTTAAATGTGCGGACTTTGTAGATTTCATTCCTCTAACTTATAATTATTGTAAAGAAATTTCTGTTTGGATGCTTGTTTTAAATGTGTTTATCATGACTGGACTGAATTTCAGAATCAGGTGTCACGCAGACTAGCTGAATGTATTTTTTTTATTATTATTTAAAAACTTTATAGACTGTGGTGGTGGTGCTGCGGTAGCATTGTCGCCTCACAGTTAGACGTTGCCTGTTCGATTCTCAGCTAGAGCGTCTTCTGTGTGGCGACATGCGTGAATGGGCGTTAGCGGACCGGAGTTCCGCTGTGGCGACCCCTAACCAGGAAAAGCCGAAAGACACAAACAAATTATTTAAAAACTTTACATATATAAGCCAGATTTCATAGACATCTAACAAATTATGTAGCAGAAAAAAATTAGTATGGGTAGTAGCAATGTGCCAGATGAGGGTGATTCTAAGATGAAGTATAGATGTGTATGTGTCAATAATGTGGTATTCAGTGCATATTAATGAGTGTATAATGGAATTGAAACTAGGAACTCCATGCAAATAAGCCACATGGAGTATGCAAATGATGGCACCCAATGGTAGACAAATTCAGAAACATATAAAATTATTTTGCCACACTTTAGCATATACACATTTTGAACAATAGCATTCATAATTCATAGGTTCATAGGAAAACACTAGGCTAGCTGACCTTATGGACCATTTTAAGCCTAGCCAATTTCTCCTTTGTTGCTCAAATTAGCTCATCCCATTGGGTGTTAGAGTGGCCTTACTCACCCAATGGTCAATAATTACATATTACCTCTTGTAAGAATAGCTTAGATGATATTGTAGATAATTTGAGGGGACCCATGCATGAGATAAAACTTGATGTGGTCCCTGAGAGAGAATGTTCAGAAGTACAGGAGCAATAGCATGCATTTTAATAAGGTTACCGTGTATTAATCCTGGTAAGCCTTACTGCCCAAGAACTGATCAATGCCTGGAACTAGAAGCAGGTTATGTGCACATAGGTGACAAAGCATAGAACTACAGGAGCATGTACATGCACCCCAAAGAGGTATCCCAGATGTTGCTCCAAAAGAGCATCATTAACCATGACATGGATGATGCCAACATCCCAGATGTTGATCCAAAAGAGCTTCACTAACCATGATGTGGATAATGCCAACAAACTGGAGTAGCAGGGTGTGTAACCACGTGCAGCAGTAAACCAGCTAGCCAACTCTCTGCAAGTTTAACTTGGCATGGTCTTTGGCTGATTTCTCTGCATCTGACCCTTTCATGGCCAAAGAAAGCATGGCCTGCGGTGCCAGATCAAGTAGTTACAGAGTATTTCATGAAGGCACCTACAGAGGCAACATATGAACCAGTTACTTCAGCAGCCATGAATGCCCTAATTCCTATGCTCCATGTCACTGTTCTACTGGAATATGTCAACTTGAAAAACCACAGAGCACATTCACCATCACCAAAATGCTGTGGGCAACAGCCAGAGGTATAGATACCTATTTTTACACCCAATGATGTCCTCCAAACTGGAGCAAAAAAAAAAAGTTCCATTCCTCAGACTTGTGGACTTGAGGTTTTAACCCGTAGAAACCTGCTTGAAAATTTGTAGGAAGCACCTGCTGTAGTTTATGTCACACAGAGAGCACTACAGTACTTCATTTCTGACCACAAATGCAATTCCTGCATTTTGAATACTAGAAATGCACTGAAGATGTGAAGCTCAGGAGCACTTTAGTCCTGACTGTATATGTTGTTGGCATTGCACTGAAGACTAATCGGGATCTGCAGATCGCATCCCCTAACATTCTGTGCCCAGACCAGCTGCCCCCTTCTCTTCACCCTGACTATACCAGCAGCTGTTTGTGCCTGAATCACAGACCTGAATATCCTCTGGTTAATGACAAGTGTAGCCCTATCAGGGATGGTCCTGAAGTCATGGCAGCACCTAAGCCCATTATCTCTATCTCCTATGGTGGGTATCAGCACCTCAGAGTTGATGTAAATTTCAAATGTTATCTGCCCTTGGGGCACAGATGTTGTCCATGAAGGACTGCTGGGTACAAGATGTTTTTCACACCCGGATAAGGACGAGTGATCACCCTGGACCTCTACAAGGGCCTTTGTAATAATGTATGTGGCTGACCCCACCATCTGTAGTGATGCAGACAGTCCAAATGTGTCATTCACCCATTCCACTTACATGTTGCTGTCATCATCAACCACAGTTGCCCAGCCACTGTCAGCCTGTTCTGTTGTACCTTCTACCAATGATGCCTGTGAAAACAGAACACATAGGATACCACTGCCTGTCTATACATATATGCCCCTATAATCCCCTATGACATACATATTCCTGCAAGTCAAATACAGTTATAGAACATGTTCACAGGCATTCCTTGCCATGTAGGTTGTTGCAGTTACAGATCAGAGGTGCTATGAAGGACATTAATAGGTGGGTTTCCACCAATCCTTCACTTCAAACAAGCTGTAAAGCATGCAGTACTCTACAGTAATGCTTACTCGGATGATATAAAGGTGGTTGGTCACCAGCAGCTCCTACATCCATGCTAACCCCCAGTATGAAGGTCCACTCATCTGGCCAGCTAATGAGACCAAAATCTTTTCAGCTCCAAGGACATTGTAGCACACTACTGTTTGTTGGTCTTGGTGAGATACTTAATCAGGCAGGAATCCCTCTTCAACTCTTAGGGTTCCCAGCCTTTACTGAAATTCCCTTCTTCCACAATGGTATAGCAATGAGTAGTACTGTACAAAAATGGTGTCTGTGCTTTATATTGTGCTGACAAGGGTCAATTAGCTTGGTAGAGACAATCCTAATGAAGGCAGGTAGTGCTACAGTCTGTGAACTGCTGCCATAGTGCATTGCACTACTGGAACATTTTGGCACTAGCCCTTTTGGCACTAGACATATGTACCATGGTAACCATCAAACATGTGACTAGTATGCTTCTGCATGCAGCATGTGTATGCCCATGGCATCACAGAGAAGTGCTATATCCATTCTTAGTGGAGTGATAGAGACATGTAGCAATGCAATGATACAGCACTAAATTGCAGGGCATATAATCCACAGATGTGCATCCCTATGCCTTGGGCTACCATTTTGCTCCTCAAGTGGACTTAAGTGAATAGTTATGGTTACTTCATACATCATGGAATGCAGGACTCCAATATGGTGTGGCAGGGTGAGCAAGATATTCCACATCATTCTGCACAGGAACTTTAAGGATCATGTGTTTGTGAAAATGATAGACCACTGTGGAAGGTGGATGCATGGCTTGAGTTTGATGTTTTAGTGAGTAATGTCAATAGCATCACTTGTTTAAGTAAGTAATGTAGGCATTGGTGCAATGATCTCAGGTGACTTCACCCTGACCTCATTCATCAGTGGAGGAATGCAGAGGCTTGCAAGGCATTTTTTTTCTGTATTTACTTTCTTAACTGTTGTGCATGTATAATTAGGAGTATGTGATTTGCTTTCCACTGTCAAAGGAGTAACAGATGAACACAGATGGGTGTCAAGAAAGGTGGAAGCACCTGTCCTGGCAGCAGGGTATGTATGATGCCTGTACTATCCCAATGTACAACTGTGCATTTGCAGTGTATGTATGTAATAATTTTCCCATTGTGTTTTTTTCTGCAGGTCCATTTGTTGAGGAAGAGGAGATAAGGTTGTGCTAACCTCAGGCTGTGATGGCTGATGCATGTGGCAATGATTTACTAGTGGCTCCTAACCTGCCTCTCTGCAGGAAGATGATGATTCTATTGCTGGAGGTGGTTTTAAGGAGGTCACTGCTGGCCTGTATGTACACTTCTCAAAAAGGGTGAAGGCTGGTCTTCTGTCAGTGGTCTAGAGGTATCTGGCTGGTCTTGTAATATTATCTATACAGACTGGTGGCTGCCGAGGTGCACTTGCAACTAGATGCCTGTCTCAGCAATGTCAATGGTCTTCTGGTACAGCTTGTGGAATCACATGACCACCAATTGGGCTGGGGGTGTAAACTTTTGATACACTGGCCACCTGAGTTTGTTGCCCTCTGTGCCTAACTAGCATGCACCCATTCCAGGACTTTACCTTATCCTTGTTCTTGTATTTTAGCTCCCTTGTGTGTCATTCACCATTTCTTGTTCATTGTCCCACCCTTAGCAGCACCACTTGTCCACCTTCTTTATATCTCTGTTCATCCATTACCCATCTTTTTTGTGCATACTGCTGCTGACTCAGTCTATGTTTAATATTTGTCTATCTTCCTCTACTGCTTGCTGTTATCCTTCTGTCCCATCCAAAACTTCCCTCACTACTTTCCCTACTTTCTCTTCTTTTGTATATATTTTAAGAAGGTCTTTTTCCTTGCAAATATATATATATATATATATATATATATATATATATATATATATATATATATATAAAGTTACCCTTCTTTCCTTCCTCCCCCATCTTTCATACCTTGTGGTTACACTCATGTATTTCCCCTTACTTGTTGTTCCCCCTTTCCTACATTCATATCTGTCCCTCAGTTTCTTCTCTTTTCTAAGATGAACAGAATTGTCACTTTGCTGCGCACAGCCATAATGGTGACTATGGTATGTTTTTTCTGCTGGATGAGCATGAAATGCAGTGATGTGGCATAATAATGAGCACTTGATTACACACTGACTTAGCCACACTACCCTACCTTCACTGTGACATTTGTTGTGTCAGCCTTGTGGTACACTGTATGATTACTTGAGTCATAGAACAGCCTGCTGCTTTCCCCATTACCACCTCTCTTTAATTATGCACTTCTATGTACTGCCTGGATTATATGATGTGTAATGTATGTCTGACATCTCAGTGGCTCTTCCCACAGTCTCCTCCTCAAAAATGAGTACATTTCAGATACACACCACTTATCTGTTCATTTCAGCCATATGCCCTGCAGTGCAGTCAAGGTACCACATTTCAAAATATATTTGAAGCATATTATTTTAAGCTTGTTACAAACTTCTTGGTTTTCAGATTAGTTTTTTTGATGTACAAATTGTTACTGGTTACAATTCAGATTTGCGTATTTATTTATCTGACATTTGTTTACCGGAAAAGTCTGACTGAGTATGAACGCATTTTCAGTGGATGCCCAGGGAGAAAAGCTCCACAGTACACATTAAACAGAATTAAAAAAAAAGCTGAACAATGGTTACAAATATTAAGACAATAACAAAGAAGTGCAGTATCTGAATACAATAAAAGAAAATAAGCAAAATATAAGGCAAACAATAAAGTTGACCAAACATTATATACAAGATAGAAGAGAGTTTCTAATATGCATGTTACATAATGATGCATGAAAAATATATAATAGAATAAGTAATAGATCATAAAAGCCATATACACTTTCTGGTAGAAGAACTAGATAGTAAATTTCAATCATAAATTCTGGTATAGATAAAGGTTAGTGTAAGAATATAATGAAAGGACATTAGAAGGTTAAGAAATTAAAGAGAGGTGAGGCTAGAAAGTAGGTAAAGCAGGAAGGGAAGTAGGCTATATCAAGAGAAAGTGTATTAAGAGTGGGGAAGAAGGGACTAGAAAAAGAGTACTAAGATAGCAAGGAGCATGTGCAGATCCAGTTATTGGTTACATGTTCTAGTAGCCTAGACTTGAAGGAACAGTAGTGGGGTGTAAGTCTGCTTCTGGAATGCTATTCCATGATTTGGCAACACAGAGTACGGATCGTTGGGGTCTTCAAATAGATAGTAGATACCTGTGAGAGGAGCGCAGGTCACAAGATGGAATATAGTGTTGAAGTAATGATGCAGTTTGAAACAATGAGATGTACAGTATTTTGTGAGTTCATGTTAGTTGATTAAAGGTGAGAAAGTGCAGTAGTTTGAGACAATTTAGAGACTTGACAGCAGAGCAATGGTGAGTAGTGGGCCTGTCCTGTGGCAAACGTAGCTATATTATTATAGCACTAAGTTTTGCTTTGAGGGAAGAGTGAAGATTGCTTAGAATAGGTGAAGCATATAGAAGGGGAGGGTAAGAGATAGGTGGTGGCAAGGGTTACTCTTGTGGATTTGGAGATGAATATCTTAGCCTTATACATCATGCCCAATGTTTGATTATTGGTCAAACTTAAAAGATTGTTGTCAATAGTTACACCTAATGGTTTTGTATGTGAAACCACATTGATTGAAGTATTGTTCAGAAAAGTAATAGCAATGTTAGAGGTATCTGGAGAAAATTGTTTTGGTACAAATAGTAGAAGTGTAGTTTTTGGGGGTTAAGTAGTAAATGCCTGTTAGTGAGCCAAGACTAAATGGAATTGAATGCTTCTTGTGTTAAACTATGAAGATGAGAGTCTTGGCAGAGCAGATTAATGTAGAGTTATCAGCATATTGAATTAGGGTGGCTTGTTTGCTGGCAGTATTAAGATGGTTAATAAAAATGTTGAAGAGAAGTGGACCTAGTATTGAGCCATGGGGTATCCCAGTGGTAACATATAGCTAAGGAGAGAAGTTAGGGTTCCATTTGACAGAGAGGTAGCTAGTGAAGCATTGTAAGGATGTTTTGGTTAAGCCCAGAAGAGATAGTTGGGATAACAGCTGGGGGTGGGAGACAGTATCAAAGGCTTTGGATATATCTAAGAACAGAGAATATTCAAAGTTTCCTGAGTCACAAGTTTTGTTGACAGTGTCAGTAAAGGATAGTAGAGCAGTCAGAGTGCTGTGTGCTGGTCTGAATCCATGTTGAGTGGGAGAGAAAAGACTATTGTCAAGTAGGTATTGAAGAAGTTGTTTATGGATATATTTTTCTAGAATTTTTAATAATGGTGAAAAAACAGCATTTGGCCTATAGTTAGAGATTTCTGTGCAGGTGCCACCTTTGTGGAGAGGAAGGATGAAGGATTTTTTTTTGCCACAGGTAGAGGACATAAGACTCCTTAATAGATTTCTTAATGATTATTGGGACTGGGAAGACAATTGAGTCAGCAGACAGTTTTAGAAATTCATTAGGGAGATTGTCTGCAGAGGGGGAACATGGCTTGAGCTTGCACAGGAGGGATTGGGATTTGATGAAGGAAGAAGGAACTGGTTGAAGAGAAAATGTGGAGTGACAGATAATAGGAGGCTGAGAGAGGGTAGAGGGAGAGGGAGATAATTTTAGTGATGGAAGCTATGCTATCAATGAAGTAAGAGTTAAAATGAGTTGCTATGTCAGTGGAGGTACTATCACAGGAGGGTTGGGGGGAGGACTGACTTCCTGGGTTTAGGATATTTTTGATAGTGTGACAAAAGATTTTTGGACTGGATTTGTGCTGATTTTGTGACTTTGCATAGAACTGTTTTTTTTTTTTTGTCTAAATTAACCTGTTTCTTTATAAGGTTACACAGTGCTTTGAAATGCTGTAAATTATTGAGTCTTATGTTTTAGGTAAGTTGTCCAGGCCTTGTCTCTTTTTTTGCATGAGTGATGTGGTATAGACAGAAAGCCAATGAGTATAGCTGGTTTTGACTCTTTTCCTTCTGGTGGTAGCTAAAGCTTATAAAGTGTTAAGGAATGTAAAATTAAATTGTTCAACTGCATCATCTAGTTGTAAGTATTTAATGAAGGACCAATTGCTGGAGTTTAGTAAATTTGTAACGGCCTGCTGGTCAAAGTTGGATAGGTTTTGTACTGTCTTGTAGGTGTGTTATCTACATGAATGTGAAACAAGTCTAGTTGTACAGATGGGGTGGTGATCACTAATAGAGGCTGGAAGTGTTTTGGAGTGAGAGAAATTGTTAGAATGGAAAATCAAAATCCAGTCAATTACTGAGCCGTTTTGGTTTACGGAACTGGTACAACTGGTCAG
The DNA here is from genome assembly GCF_019279795.1 of Protopterus annectens. NCBI lineage: Eukaryota > Metazoa > Chordata > Ceratodontiformes > Protopteridae > Protopterus > Protopterus annectens. Next base: position 1,335,964,012 of record NC_056731.1, read on the forward strand.
TAACTGAGAAAATCCAAATAGGTTTATGCTGTCTGTGGGAAATTGTAAGTTAAGTTTCTGCCAGTCAATGTTGACATCATCAGTTTCCAGGGAGATATTTTTTGATACCCAAGATAGGATACTTTCTAGAGTTGATAAGTTATTCCCAGGGGGGTATGTATAAAGCTATAATGCAGAGTCTTTTATTATTATTTAATTCAAGGTAGGTGATCAATAGTTCAGCTTTGTCAAAGAAGGGTATAGATTGGTTGTGAGGGGTTACGGAAATAGAATCCAGGCTATATTACTGCAACATCAGCTCCTTTTCTTTTAAGTTGGTCAGCTCTGAACATATTAAAGTTTGGAGGAAGTACTTCAGAATCCTTTATATGTGGTTTAATCCAGATTTCAGTGATTACTAGTATGTCAGGAGATTTTGCAGTCATCCAAGCATGCAGCCCAGAAATTGTGTTGCACATACTATGTGTATTTACTAAGATAAATTTAAGCATATTTTGCGTACCTGGAATATGGGTTGAAGATTTTGATTGTGAGATATTGGGACCAGGGTTAGGGTGGATGTCACCACATAACAGGAGGAGTTTCAAGATTGTGTAGTAAAGATAGGATTTCATTTTGGTTAAATTGTCAATAAGTGTAATGTTAAACAGGTATAGTTGTGTCTGAAACAGTTTGGGTTTAAAGAACAGTATATCGTTTGTGTGAAAGTGATGAGCGGTGATGGGTAGGGATTAATGATTTGTGTTATTGGTGTAAGAGGTAGTGTCTATAGATGAGCTTAGAATAGGTTGGACAGGGACCAGATATGATGATAGTGAAGAGAGAGAGATCATTAGTGATAGGAGAGTAAAGAGAATCATTTTAGATTAGGGATTATTAGAGAGTTAATCAGACAAACTACTTAAGCAGATAATTTGAAGAGAGTAATAGGGTGCTAGTGTAATATTAATCGGAATATGTTGAGACATGGAGTGTATGGAAGAGTAAGGTGGAGCTAACAGAGGAAGGGGATTATGGAGCTGGAGCTGGCAGAGGAACGGGTGTAGTACTCAAAACAAACTACATGTGAGGCTGCAGAAAATCTATTTAAGATGCTGGTTATTGGGTCAGTTAAGTATTGGGTGAAAAGTACTAAGGTATATAAGGGTATATTTACAGCTTATAAAGACAAACAGCATAAGGGTGCTTGGTCCTCCTCCTTAACTAAGCACAGTGGAATCAGGACCTGCTGGAAGTAGAAACTGCTGCAAGTACAATTCCTAATTAAAATAAGATGGGAGGGGGATAGGGGGTACACACTACACAGATTGCAAGTGTAACAAACACATTATGTTAAATACAACTATTCAAGCCAAATAACATTGCATATTGAAAAGCCAATTAAAGGGAAAAAATATTTATACACACTTTCTTATTTATAAAGTATTTTGGTAGGCATGCAGAGCGCTTGCAGGTGACTTTTGTTGTTTGAGTCGCGAGTGTTTAAATTCATCCAGGGGGGTGCTTTGTAGTAGCAGAATTTCTTATTTACAAAGCATTCTGGCATATTATCAAGGTGATTCTACAGTATATTTTTATATACTTTTTGGGTCCTTTTCACCTGAGCATACAACTGGTCAACTACCCCATTTATTCCTTCATCCTGGCTACTCACAGCCATTGAAGTGGGGTGGTAATGAAGCAGCGATGGTCGACCATCCTTGTTGAACTGGAATTTTTCTGTATTTGCCGAAATCCCTCGTGTGTGTGTGTGTGTGTGTGTGTGTGTGTGTGTGTGTGTGTGTGTGTGTGTGTGTGTGTGTGTATCAAAACATATGTCTGTGTGTGTGTGTGTGTGTGTGTGTGTGTGTGTTTATTTTACATATTTATAATATATACCTGGTAATTTAGGAAGTTAATGCTTGCTGGTACGTTGCTGAATTTTGGCTATTTATGTATTGATTGATTTCCCTTTGTTTACTGGGTTAGCCCACTAGGCCAGGAAGAGCCCATTTTCAGTGGAGGCCCAGGGAGAAAAGCTCCATGAAGATACTTGATAGACTGCACAATGCAAAGGTAAAACTTTATACATAGTAGCAAGGCAGAAATGATAATAACAATATAATACAAATTTTAGCAAAGTAGTCCAAAACAAGACAGCAAATACTATAACGAAGTAGTTCAAAAAATATAATTAGCATAACAGAGAGGGTAAGCTATATATATATTGAAGGTATTTAAAATGTAGTGGCACATGGATCCTTAGGTCATACCCACCCTTAAATCAGGAAGTATAAGCCAGTAATAGCTGCTGTTTTGTACTGTTCCATGTTGTCTGCTCTAGTATACAGGACACCAGTTAAACCCAAATCATCTGTGTGATAGAGCAGCATCCCTCTCTGCCATAGATCCATCTGCTACAGCACAATGATTTAGCATAATAGACTTTGCAGATTGAATTCATGATCTTTACTTAATATTCAGCATTTGGAACAATATTTAAGGCAATTATCTTAAGTTATCACATTAGCATTTATTAATTTAATGATGAAGTGACTTGGCATTCTGTTTTAATTTTTTGGTTAACTTTTGAAATAACAATCTAAGATAAGACACTGCCTCGTTATGCAAAAACATCGTCAGGGATTTACGACGTGCACCACACTATACACTATAATTTTTTTTTCCTTAAGAAATGAGGTGTTTTAGATTAATGTTTAAAAATCCCTGGCATATCTGTTGTGATTTGAGTTTATTAAATGAAATACTTTTTACAATCACAGAGTGAGTATTTTTTCTGTAGTATTTTTTAGAAATAAAAATTCTCTTCTCCATAAACATTCACTGTTCACAGTAGGGGAGCTATGCTTTGATATTGAAGGATTACATTCTATAAATTGGACAATTCAAGGCTCTGTAGGAGTACATTGGGGGTGTTTTATGTAATTATATATATGTACATTGGGGGTGTTTTATGTAATTATATAATTATATATATATATATATATATATATATATATATATATATATATATATGTGTGTGTGTGTGTGTGTGTATACGTGTGTGTGTGTTTGTGTGTGTGTGTATTATATGTGTGTATGGGCACACATGTATACATCTCTCTTCGTATATGTATGTATATATATATATATATATATATATATATATGTGTGTGTGTGTGTGTGTGTGTGTTTTTTCCCCTATTAACTTTCAAATGAAATACAAAAAATATAACAACATTACAATAACTGTAATATAGAAGATTATGATTGGGTTTCCAATCATAATGTGTACTATATGCTGGACAACTGAATGCCAAGAAACTCACCTTGAGAGTGAAGCTCAAAGGATGAATCTTGGCATCCATATCAAGAACACATAGAGTCGGTATCAGAGAACTGATGGAGATTTATCTGCTCCATGTACTACTAGTTACTGAAAAGTAAAAAAAAAACACTAAGTTTTGTGCTGGCTTTGAAAGATGGTAAAACAGTTGGGAAGTGGATTACGTCCTTACATATCCTCTATCTACAGGAAATGATTTGTTCAGAAATAGTGGCTGTAACAAAGCAGACAGCAGGCACAAACAGAGATTAAACAAAGACATTCCATGTTCTGCTGCTGCTAGTTATTGGCCAACACTGTCAGCTTTTAGTGCTAGATGTAATCTTAACAACACTTGTAAGCATTACTAAGATTGGGTCTCATGCTAGAGTAGTATTAAATCAAGATGTTACTTAACTGATACTGGAGCATAATCATTGTTCTCCATGCCACTAAGTTATAATAAGAGTTAACCATTTCATGCCCATCGTGCTTGTTCTGTGCTGCTAATCAGCAGCCATAGCTCCTTTTGTTGTCCTAACATACAAGTGACAGACAGTGATTAATATCTCCAGTGCAGGACATCCTAAATTAACAGATTTTGTGATATTTTTCCTTTTTTTTCTCCCATGCACTTGATTATGATTAGACCCCAATGGTAGCTATCTTCATTAATTAAGTTAATTATTAATTATGATGAGAGTACTATTACATGCTTGAAAAGGGTGGCAAGAAGTTTTAAGTGTACCTACTTAAATATGTATATGGCTAGGCATTGTATAGCTCCCTTGATCACTTGTCTAACATTGTTCCTATAGTCCTGTGTTCCTAAATGCATACTAGTCCTACAGAAATCAGAATAATAACTATTTAGTTTGACTGCCTCTGTACCCACCAATTATTAAGGCTTTAGCGACTGTCTATACATCAGTTGTCTGATTGTGATAAAATAAAAATAATAATAATGACCACAGCACTGTATTTCAACTTGTTTCACACAAACACATAGGGACCCTGCCAAGCCTATCAGCACCTGGAAGTAGGCATAAATAACATGAATATAATGCATGTTAAAAATACTTTATAGCACTATGTTGACAATTCAAAATTAGAATTGTTCCATTTTTGGCATTTACACAGACATTATACCATCTACTCAGATATAATCCATAAACTCTGAAAATGTTTTCTTCTAATTACATTCCAGTACTTCTGAAGAAACTCCAAATAAGAATGATGATGTCTTAATTTTGCAATTTTAAATGAAAATATGTTGTCATTATTTGACAATATTATGTTCTTTAATATGTTGCTCATAAATCGAATTTCCTTTTTAGATATATTCTCCAATGCTTTACTTTTTGCTGAGTCACTAAAGAACCTAAGTTTATACCAATGTTTGGAGGGTACAGTGCCCTTAATCTTAATGCTACAGAACTGTAGCAGTCATTTCCATTTTAATTTCATAAACACTTGTTTTTTGATGTATCTGAGGTAAAAGCAAGTTCATGCAGCCAGAGCAAAAAAAAAAAAGATTTATTGTAATTAGCAAACAATATTTTTCCAGCTGCCTTCTTTGTGCTTTATTAAAAACATAGTTGGTTTATGTCCACTATTAATACATATTTTTTCAGTAATTCATGGTCTCCTTCTAAGAGAAATTGAGCCCTGCGCAATTGCCTAATATCCCCTCTAAAGCTAGCCCTGCAGTTATTTTCCTTGCTGATACTGCTTTGTCTCCAGTTAATGCTAAGGTACAGTATAGTTTCAAATCTTTGCAACCATAAATTCCAGCTATATATCTAACTGCACCTCAGTGCAAGAAAGATGAAGGTCATGCTCTTTGCTAGAAAAATTACATTTTGCGGATGAGTCATTACCCAGTTCCACTTTAAATGGCACTATAATTACTTCCATTTCAATCATTCAGGAATTCATATATTAGACTCCACTAAATCACTAGTTGTGTTGCTGATAAGCAGCTCATGTCTGGTTTCTATATACATTCTATCTTGACCAAAACCAGTGGAAAACTAGGACATCTTTATAGTCATATTATTATTTCTCTATAGTTCAAGACAAAACACTGCATCAGTTCACTTATGTTCTTTGCTCTTTTATTCAGCATAGCTGCTTACTACATTACAGTCATCAGTAATGTACAACCACAATTTTCAGACATACTGCAGCATCATAGAAACATAATACACCCTTACCTTTCATTTCATAGCCTATACTAGCTTGAATTTGAGCATTGCCTATATTTTTATTAGTTAACCTGTGCCTATAAACTAATCAAAGTCCTCTCATGTCCAGTACTCGTCAACACGCTTGTAGATAAATGTGTGTGTATACCTTTAAGAAGCTATCCAAGGGTTGCACAAGTGTATAAATACTGGGCACTTGCAAGTATGACTGCAGATATTGAGATGCAAGCATGTATATATATATATATATATATATATATATATATATATATATATATATATATATATATATATATATATATATATATATATATATATATATATATATATATATATATATATATATATATATATGGATTCAGATCACTTCACCTAAAGACCATTTCACTAAAACCCATTTCACTGAGACCAAATCACCTAAAGTTCATTTCACCTAAAACACATTTCACTGACAAGTAGTACTCTAAGGCATGTCAAAGGTATATGTCTGTTTCCCCACTTCAGTGTGATCCTGGTGTTAGTAGATATAGCTGGGGGGAGGGGGTTTATGTTGTTTGGTTTTGTTTTACATTATTTGGTAAAAGCCAACTAGATGGGGGGGCTACGTCCACCCGACACCCCCACACCCCCCTAACTATATATACTAACACCAGGATCATACTACAGTGGGGAAATGGACATATACCTTTGACTTACCTTAGAGTACTACTTGTCAGTGAAATGAGTTTTAGGTGAAATGAACTTTAAGTGATTTGGTCTCCGTGAAATGGGTGTCACTGAAATGGTCTTTAGGTGAAGTGATTTAAATATATATATATATATATATATATATATATATATATATATATATATATATATATGGAGAATAGCAAAAAAGGCCAGCACCACAAGGACGCAAATAAATAACCAAAGTTTATTCCATCACAATTCAGACTGGTATCGGCATCTAGTCTTCATCAGTGATAGCAAACAGAAATAACCAAATGCTTTAAATACCATCAAAGCCAAAACATTTCCTGTGACATCACTTCCCCACATAATGAAATACAATAAAATATTTTATATTTTTATATATTTATTTGGATTACTAAATTACATTTTATCATTGAGACCTGGTGCAAAAAGTCCCCCCAATTTTATAATCCATTTTCTTTCCTTCTATTTCAAAATCGAGTGCCACCCCATTTTAAATTGTCTATTTCCCATAACTTTGTCAATCACAATAAATGTAAAATTTGCAGAAGTGTGAAGTTGGCAGTGTCTGTAAAGTGTGTTTGTGATTTTTTTTATTGCGTATGTCACTGAAATGCTCCGACATCTGACATCTTAGCGACCTGGAAGTCTGCCCCACACAGAAAGCAGAACAGGTGCAACTGGCCATGTACACCACCCAATCTAATAATTAAGAAATCCAAATAAATATATAAAAATATAAAATATTTTATTGAACTTTTAACCCCAAGACTCCACTGAAATGCAATCTACATAGCTGTTAGACATAAATTTCAAATAAATAACTACATGAATGCATACACAAATGCATATGTGTTTATTTTATGTATTTACTGACACTTGATTACCAGGAAAATCCAATTGGGTAGGAGCCCATTTTCAGCAGAGGCCCAGGCAAAAAGCCCGTAAGTATTACAAAGCATTTTAAGCACAATCATTTTAGACTTTAAAAATAATATGAAAATCAAATACAGTTTAAATAATTATACCAAATTAAACATAATATGAAAACATTGTTTAAAAATAGATACACCCCGGGATTCATGAAGCTCGGCGCAAGGCCGGCGTAAGGCCTGCGCCGGCGGTGCATGGAATATCCGGCGCAGTAGCGCCATATACATATTAATGAGAGTGCACCGGAATCACAGACACGTGCGTAGTGTACGTGAGCGAGCCCAGGTAGGATGCGTCTGGAGGCGTGTCTAAGCCGGCAGGAGGTGAGCAACCTAATGTGCTGACAGCCACGGTCCGCCCACAATAGTAATGGCAGCAGCCAGGTCCCGTGCAGAATGAAACGCACGTACAGTACGCAACATAGTCCCCGTTCCAAATCAACGGAGAAGCAAATAGAAGCCACCAAGGCATAAGTGTACCCGTTCAAGGAGCAAAGGATACGATAAGACCGCCGTCCCACAATGTACTGTCAGTGTTTACACTCAGAGAAGGTGTACAGCCGCATGTCAGCGCCGCACCGACATAGGAGCAGCGACTAAGGTCACCACCTGTCCCACTGTGTTTGGGGCAGTCTCTCCATGGACAGATGTGTCCCGAAAAAACGTATTAGAAATGGCTGATGTGCTACGAATGTAGGACACAATGATATCCCGTATGTAATGTAATGGTAGCATGAATTGGTTATTTCTGTAACAGAAATACCGAAATGACACAATAAACAGAATAAGCAAGGAAATTGCCACAATAATAAGCAAATTATTTAGGCAAACAAGTGAATTTCTATGCTATATAGTGACCGTTTGTATGTGTCGGCCTGTAAAGGCAGATGTGAGTCCCGGAAATATCCCAGATCGGAAAATGGAAAAGGTGGAAACCCCAGCAGCGACATGGGCATGGTCACCAGGGTTACCTGCTGTCCCAAAGTGCCATGGACAGTCCCTGATTGGACAATCGTGTCCCTGCAACAATCGTAAAATGGAAAATGACCTGCGATCCTGCCACGCAAATTCCGCAATATACATGTAAATAGTAGCATAAAACATATACATTACGGTATGGAACACAGACATGGCATAAGAAAATAAATAAGGAACCCAAACGCTAACAGAATAGGCTCATAGTATGGCAAACAAGTGAAGTTCTGTCTACTGCACTAGCCCTGGGTATGTGTAGTCCTGCAAATATCGAAGTGTCCACATAACATGCCCCACCATGGGCATTGGAAAAGGTGCCAACCATAATGGTCACAAGCAGTAGTGACAGTACATAGCCGGGTAGCTGTGCCGACATAACAACAGTAAGGAAGCAAGATACCCCAAACACAGGCAAACATGTGCATAGCAACATATTCCAGACCCAGCAACATCTTTGTTGCATACACCGGATGGTGTATGATGAAGTGTAATATCCAGAAGCAGAACACATGCATTCAGATGTACTACACAATAGCCTCATTGTACATGTCAGTCACACCCATGTATACCCCTGCACCCAAACCTGCTAGCATCCGTGTGCAGCTATACAACCACACACAATGTGCATACCTGAACTGTGGTAAGATGTTTGTGTTAGGCAATGCCACGCTGGCAAATCATTACCCACATGTCAGCAACCCACCGCAGGTACAGATATGTAAATGGCTGCATGTGAATGTGTCAGCAGAATGTGTACATCCGGCATGTAGTATGTACCCGTCCAAACCATCTAGGTTTGCATACGACACGGTGCACATAAGTGTACACATGTGGACAAGTCGGGTCGGTGGACCACCGCATCGACGATCATCTCTGCAGTGAAGTCGATCACATATAGCGGAACAGGTGCCTAACACACAGGACATCCTAACAGGGTGCTACAGGCAAAGAAGGGGAAACTGGGACATCACATGTGGAGATGAGCGTGGCTGGACGGACAAATACACACGGTCAAGGTAAAGGATGGAACAACATGCATATGGCTGGATGGATGTTGTTCGTAAAATATATAGAAACACATATGAAGTTCCAGTTTACACTCGAAATACTATATAATGTATTGAATTGTACCGTACAATATGGCAGCAGAACTAAGCCTGCATGTAATTGGTGAAGCTAAGCTGTACTGCGATGGGATTCTGAACCTGGCAGTAAGCAGGACAGCAGGCTCATGTCTGTCATCATTAATTATTTGCTGGGTTACAGAACAATAAATGTATGTACATGCATAACAGCACTCCTTCCCCAGAGGAGGATGGCCTTGTGAGCTCAATGGAAGATAGCAGTACAACTCCCTACCAGACAGACAAAGCAACGTATCAAGAAATTAACTGTCCACTGTATCGTAACAGTCTAGGGTCCTTGAAACAGCTACAATCACAAAAGGATACTGTAATGTACAAGGTGCCTTGCAAGCCTGTGTTATTCCCATGAGAAAACAATTTAAAAGCACGAGCCCAGCACCCACGTATGTATAGACTATTGCGGACCATAGTGATGGAAATGCCCTGTGACCGACCACGCCAGTAAGTTGGGCAAATGCTGATTGTAAACACTATATAAAGAAACTGCTTACTGTATAGAGTCAGACAAAACTCCCATACTTGGACTGTACATTATTTAGCCTGCCTGTGTACACTACTAAAACTGTCCGAACCCGAGCCTCCTGTGTTATCGGCTGTCACTTAGAAAAGTCTACTGATAACTAAAGTCTGGTTGTAACAACTTATTTCACATCGTGATCCTTGTAATCCGGAATTCCTTGGTAAGCTACAGGTCAGAGTGCATGGCTGGTTAGACATGTACCGGAGAATATGCATAAATGGTTCTTCTTGAATGAAAAGACCTCCGACTGAATTGTTGTGTGTAAAGAGGCTGTTTACTGTCTGATCTGTGGCTGAAAAGCGGAAAACTGGATCCCAAGAAGAAAACGTGCAGCCTTAAACAGGAGGCCCAGGTAAGGAGTGTCTGCCTTTTGTGTCTATTGTAGATCAGGGACCAGACTACATTGTGTTTCTGTTAACAGTAGTGATATCGGGTCGAAGACCTACCCACATACTGTTAAATCTGAACATAGGTCAGGGGAACACACAGCAGAGTAAATAGTGAATGTAGACACTACAGTGGATACAGGGAAGGAGACACACGTGTTATGACAGAAGGGTAGCAGGCAGTCGTGTAGAGGATATGGGAGATTATTGAAGCAACAGATCATGTGATCTGCATTTGACGCGTGACGTGAAGAATATGCAATCGCAGAGAGCACATAATGTGAGTTACGCAGCAAAATGGGGTAATAAATATGACATTGATGGTATATTAGGCAACATACCGTTACTGAAACATTGTAATCGCTGAAAATCCGATGCATATGTTCCAAGGTAAACACCTGTTCCACCCTGAGAGGGATATGCCCTCTCTGGCCAGCCGTGTCCTGTAAATAAACCGAACACATGTCAAATGTCCTGATATCTCAGGACAAACATTTCCCAGATATATATCAAAATGGTAGCATAAAAGAGTACCCACTGCCCACAAGGACACAGTCCGACAAGCTCTACACTTTACATATGCACAGTGGTGTCCATTGTAGGACCCAAACATTGTGGAAAGAATCGAATAATGTGTTATTTCAACGCGTACCTGAACTCATTGTCGTCACAGGTACACATATGCACCGCAAGCGTGTATAATGTTGCTGATAGCTGTCCATGTAATGCAGCACAGATGCACAGAAATACCCAGGGTACCGGGTCCATAGAACTGCATCCACATCACACTTCCGCACACATGACGGATGTGTAATGGGTACTGTCAATTGTTGCAGTCAAGGGATTCTGGGTATGTAGACTCTGCGCTCGGTGTTGTTTCGCAGGGAATCCTTCCTCCCGCCCCGTGGGAGGGATGTGCGTATCACCTGCCTCAGTCTCCGCTAATAATGCAAACCATACTCCGGAGAATGCTAAATGTAGGTGTGTAATGTGTACAGCCCCATACTACTGTCCAGTAGGCAATTGTCATGGATGGACACCCGTATGGCCAGAATGGCACCCACAACTGCAAACCCGGGTAAATGACATAGCCGGAAGGCATAACACAGGAAATACACATAGGGACTACAGTTGACATTCCACATACAAAGCAGGACCGTCGTGCCAACACCGGCGTACACAGCACTCAATCTGCCAGCAACAGACTGAGGAGCACCCGCTACCGTACAGCGTAACAGATGTGCGACCTGTGGAACACATACTAATGGCACACACACAACGTCAAGTAGGATATGTAAACTATGGCTTTCCCACCTATGAAGACAACATGGTTAAATGAATGCATAGGTAAGCAACATGTTCTGGTGGTGTTATAGTGGAAATACAGTGACGGATATGTCCCATTGGGACGTCTGCGGTTTAAATTGAGCATTTGCTAACCAGCATCTTTGGATGTATGTAATTTGTCCACAGTAGTAAATCACCTGGTTATGTAGCACCATGTGGAATGGGTAGTCCAACAGACATCCGCGATTTCTGAACACACAGTATCAGTGAAACCCACTGCTCACAAGGACACAGTCCGACAAGCTCTACACTTTACATATGCACAGTGGTGTCCAATGTAGGACCCAAAAATTTGTCTAAAGACAGGAATGCCGCCTTCTTTCAACACTTAAGTGAACTCATTGTCGTCACAGGTACACATATGCACCGCAAGCGTGTTTAATGTTGCTGATAGCTGTCCATGTAATGCAGCACAGATGCACAGAAATACCCAGGGTACCGGGTCCATAGCACTGCATCCACATCACACTTCTGCACACATGACGGATGTGTAATGGGTACTGTCAATTGTTGCGGTCAAGGGATTCTGGGTATGTAGACTCTGTGCTCGGTGTTGTTTCACAGGCAATCCTTCCTCCCGCCCTGTGGGAGGGATGTGCATAGCACCTGCCTTACTCTCCGCTAATAATGCAAACCATACTCCGGAGAATGCTAAATGTAGGTGTGGAATGTGTACAGCCCTATACTAGTGTCCAGTAGGCAATTGTCATGGATGGACACCCGTATGGCCAGGATGGCACCCACAACTGCAAACCCGGGTAAATGACATAGCCGCGGTAAGGCATGACACAGGAAATACACATAGGGACCACAGTTGACATTCCACATACAGAGCCGGACTCTCGTGCCAACACCGGCGTACAGCACTCAGTCTGCCAGCAACAGACTGAGGAGCACCCGCTACCGTACAGCGGAACAGATGTATGACCTGTGGAACACATACTAATGGCACACACACAACGTCAAGTAGGATATGTAAGCTATGGCATTCCCACCTATGAAGACAACATGGTTAAATGAATGCATAGGTAAGCAACATGTTCCGGTGGTGTTATATTGGAAATACAGTGACGGATATGTCCCATTGGGATGTCTGCGGTTTATATGAAGCAGTTGGTAACCAGCATCTTTGGATGTATGTCAATTGTTCACAGTACTAAATCAGCTGGTTATGTAGCACCATGTGGAATGGGTAGTCAAACAGACATCCGCGATTCCTGAACACACAGTATCAGTGAAATCCAATGCTCACAAGGACACAGTCCGACAAGCTCTACACTTTACATATGCACAGTGGTGTCCATTGTAGGACCCAAAAATTTGTCTAAAGACAGCTCTTCCGCCTTATTTAATCACCTAACGGAACTCATTGTAGTCACAGGTACACATATGCACCGCAAGCGTGTTTAATGTTGCTGATAGCTGTCCATGTAATGCAGCACAGATGCACAGAAATACCCAGGGTACCGGGTCCATAGAACTGCATCCACATCACACTTCCGCACACATGACGGATGTGTAATGGGTACTGTCAATTGTTGCGGTCAAGGGATTCTGGGTATGTAGACTCTGTGCTCGGTGTTGTTTCACAGGCAATCCTTCTTCCCGCCCTGTGGGAGGGATGTGTGCGTAGCACCTGCCTTACTCTCCACTAATAATGCAAACCATACTCCGGAGAATGCTAAATGTAGGTGTGGAATGTGTACAGCCCTATACTAGTGTCCAGTAGGCAATTGTCATGGATGGACACCCGTATGGCCAGGATGGCACCCACAACTGCAAACCCGGGTAAATGACATAGCCGCGGTAAGGCATGACACAGGAAATACACATAGGGACCACAGTTGACATTCCACATACAAAGTCGGACTGTCGTGCCAACACCGGGCAATACAGCACTCAGTCTGCCAGCAACAGACTGAGGAGCACCCGCCACCGTACAGCGGAACAGATGTGCGACCTGTGGAACACATACTAATGGCACACACACAACGTCACGTAGGATGTGTAAACTATGGCATTCCCACCTACGAAGACAACATGGTTAAATAGAAGCACGTCGCAAATTGG